>NC_081407.1:550009249-550287212 GCF_030272615.1 Cryptomeria japonica | reverse complement strand
TAGGACTTGTTTTTCTGGTGTTTTTTTATTATCGGGGTATGCCCCTACCGTTTAAATTACTGCTAAACTCTTGTCTGTTAATTTCCTGCTGAACTTTCGTCTAGTTTAACTTTTTGTTGTTGGTGTGCTTTGGATAGTCCATTACTATGTTAAAGGGTAGGCGCCCGTGTTAACGCTTCTTTTTAAATCAAAAAAATAAATTTAAAGTTTTATCATTATTACATTTTTGTAATTTAAAATTAATATTATGGTTTAAATACAATATCAAATATTTATAATATCTTTAGCCAAGTTAAATTAACCTATGGTTAATATCAACTCTACTATCACATTGTGGTAAATACTTTTAATTTTACAAAACCAACAAATTATATAAAATTTTATCATTAGTATATATTTATAATATAAAATTGATATAAGGCATGCCCACTTGTTATTACTTACATTTAGATACAATTATTAGACCGGGTTGGATTTAAGGTTAGAATTAGGATAGGATAATAATTATGGATTAGGATGAAGGTTAGAATAAAGTTAGGGCTAGGACTAGGATTAGAACTAAAATAGAATTAATCTTAGAATAAGGGTTATGTTTAGAAGTAGTATCAAAATCAAGGGTTTGGTTAAGATTGAAACTAGGGTTCATGTTAGAAATAAAATTATGATTAAGATAATCATTACATAGTTAATATTAGAATTAAGATTATGATTACAATTAAAATAAGAGTTATAATTAGAATTAGAAAAAACAAATACAATTAAAATTAAGATTAAGATTAGAATTTTAACCCTAACTCTAACCTTAACCCTAGACATAATCCTCACCATAATGATAAATCCAAAGCCTAACCACAATCTTAACCCTATCCCTAATCCTAATCATGAAGTAAATCCAAACCCTAATCATTAACCTAACCCTAACAATGATGTAAACCCTAACTATAATCCTAATCCTAATCATAGCCCTATGATATAAACCATAACCCTACACATAATCTAACCATAACCTAAATCCTAGCGTAATCATAATCTTAACGCTAACTGTAACACTAAACATGATGTAAATCCAAACCCTGACCATTAACCTAACCTCAACAATGATGTAAACCCTAACTACAACCATAACTCTAACCCTAATAGCAAGACAAAATGAACCCTATTCCTTATTGAATTAGGCCTACTATTTTAAACTAAATCAAATCCTAACCCTAATAGTAAACCATAATGAACCCTAATCCTTATTGAATTAGGCCTACTATTTTGATTCCAATCCTAACTATAATTATAAATCTAGAATTGAACCAAATGGAATCCTAAATCTAACACTGTACCAATACAAAATATACAACTATACAACAATATATAATTTGAAATTAATTTATGTCATGTCTTTCAATTCATGTTGCCACTAGCTTATATATATTTAATAATATATATAGAATAAGCTGAGAGATATTCTTCTCGAGGCGCCTATTGCCATTTAATGTTGATAAATTAATAAAAAAATAGGCGCCTCTAGAAGGATATCTCTCGGCTTATTCTATATATATTATTAAATATATATAAGCTAGTTGTATACCTAACCCTAACCCTAATTTTAAAACTAACATTATTATTACTTATTTTATAATAATTCCTCTCATTTCTCTGGTTTTTACTCACTGTTCTTTACTCACTAATTCCTCTCATTTCTCTGGTTTTTTTTTTTTATTCCAGAAATATGCGTGGCATCCGTATTCAAAATATGCTCTGCCATGGCAACCTTATCTTATCACCAGATTTGTGCCCTCTTATCTTATCAACAGTTAGATTCCTTCATTATCTAATTGATACGTAAACAGTCAAACTGTGATAAGTTGAATAAGTTGGAAGATAATCAAAAAAGAAGTTCAATAAAATAAGGAATGCAAAGGCTTTTCAAAAAAAACGTGTGCATAATCGATCTATAAGTTACCCACGTACACCATAATGGAAGCAACCGCCAGCCATTTTTTCACTCTCATCTTGCAATTTCTTTGCGATTGAGTTGAGCTTGAAAGTTGAACGTAACCATAGGCTTAGTAGGCAATCTTTTTGTTTAGTTCAGACAAGATGGAGATGCCAATACTACCTGTGCATAGCCACCATTGCGATGAAGGAGGACAAGAGCTTGGCTTTGTGGTTCCTGAATCGAATGCATTTGGCAGAGATTTCAGGTGAACTTTTTCTTCTTTTCATGTATTTAATCGTCAGGTTTTGAAGAGATTTATAAAATGATTATTGTATTGTAGGTCTTATTATACAGAAGGTGAACAGAAGTCAGTTGTTGAAGAGACTTACTGTAAAAATCATGCCTATCAGACATTTGAATCGGTAAATACCTTTATATCAATGTTTTGGATCATACTCCATAATATATCATTAGGATGAATCAAAGAAGAGAGAAAATTAAACATCTTCCTTCTATGAATCATCAATTTGTTATGCTTTTGAAAGAATTATTCATCATTCTTTAATTCAAATATGATCTGAAACATTGATATTAAAATTCTCACACAATCAAAACCTAAGAATCTCATTATATTGATATCAACGACTGCCAAAATTCCATTAATATAAGTTTTTTTTTTAAACTTTGATTGGATATGGGTAATGAAAAGCTTCTACGGAAGGAAAGCAGTGAATGTGTATGAATGATATTACATTGTTACAGGTGCAGAGAATGAGAGAAAAGCATCTGTGCTTCAATAAAGGAGAGATGGGTATCTGGGAATGCGCAGAGTTATTGAATGACATCGTGGATGAGAGTGACCCCGATCTGGATGTGCCTCAGATCGAGCACCTCCTGCAAACTGCAGAAGCCATTAGAAAAGATTATCCTGACCAAGACTGGTTTCATCTCACTGCCTTTATTCATGGTGGGTAATACTTTTCACTGCATTTTTGGTCTTGTTATTTTCTTCTAATCTTCCCTCTACTTGTGATGATTTGGAAATATAATGCAGACTTGGGCAAGGTTTTGCTTCATCCCAAATTTGGCCAGTCACCTCAATGTGCTGTGGTCGGTATGTTTTCACTCCATTTAACCTTCAAGCTTTACTGTGCATAAACTAGAATAGTTATATTGTTCTGAAATGAACTTTGGGTTACATTGTTAAAACTAATAATATCATATTTGCCTTGAGCAGGCGATACATTTCCAGTCGGATGTCCATTCGTTAAATTCAAGTATGTGTGATGGTTTAATTGCGGTGGTGTTGGTCATGTTCTTAAGATTCAATTTCCCTTGGCTGCTCCATATTGAATAGAACTGTTATCAACAAAGTTGGGCCGTATTTAAGCTCTTAATTATCGATTGGCACATGGGATGACCTCTTAGAGTATGAGCTATGATGGTAGAGGTCAACCTTTAGAGAAGGTTTGTTCCTATACCTAATTACCTGAGAATTACCTCTAAACTGGTGATTCTTGATGAAAAAGGGGAAGAAAAATTTAAAATGACATAAATGTTTAAAATGATTAACCTAAAACTATAATGGTGATGCACCAGACGTTATATAACATGTACTACTATCTTCTAACATGTAATTGGTTCAATGGTCAACTTTTTTATCACACAACTCATATGTTTCCAGATACTAATACCCAAGTGTTTTGTAAGAAGGATTGATTTCATAGTTTAAGTAGGAAAAATTATTTTCTCACAACTAAAACTAATTTTGACTCATCTCACAACTTGCAACCTACACCAATACATTTACTTTCTCTTATAAAGATACCAAATGAGACAAACATTTTAGGATTTACAACAAAATCATATAAAAATTAATGAGTCATCAAGTTGTACAAAATAAAATATCTATTGAGAAAGAAAAACTAAAATTTATTATTGCTAAAAAATGTGTTGATACAATAGCGCGCATTCTAAAGTATTTAAATTCATCTAAAAACTGAAATTACAATGATTTTTCAGTCACCAAGTGACTAGTTTCTTGAGTTTCAAGACTTTGTTAATGCTAAAGAGCTTTAGACAGCTACAATGTTATAGAAAAAAGCAAGAATAACTCCAAACTAAAGGTATATGTTTCTTATTATCTTTAGAAACACTCCTTACAACTTGTAACAAGGATCAAATGACTAAAAGACAAGTGTCATGTTTTTATGACCTTGTCAAACTTCTTTTGGTGCTAGAAAACTTTAACCTTTATTTGAATGCTAGAAAGGTTCCTTGGTAGTGTTGGACATGATGAAGGCTATCCCTTTCTTCCTCTTCCTTTCTTATTAGTTGTTATATTAGCTCCTAGATACTTGGATAACCTTCAAAGTAGATGAAAATCCTCTCAAACTGCCCCTATATTTGCCCATTCAACTATTCAAGTCATCTAACCTCCTCCAAGATGTTCTCCACTAACTCAACTAAACAATAAATGTCCTCAAATTATCTCAACCTACTCTCCACGCCTATAGGCCATGTGAAAAGTGACCTAAAGATGGTTAAAATCTTTGTGAGGGTATAAGAGTTCATCTATGGCTTAAAAATAACATGTGTTATTTCATTGAGTCTTCCTTATCCTTGAGTCTTCTAATTTATCCTTCTAGACCACCTACTTTTAAACTAGTCTTATTCTCCCATCATTGTATGGATAGCTAGGTTATTGAAGCCTATCTTTTGTTTTGCTTTCATTTCTTTGGCACTGTCATTTACTCTTCTTTGCAACTTCCTATGAACACACTCTTTATTCTCATCGTGATTATCATTGCTTATTCAATATGATTGAAATTCATCATTTACTTCACAGACTACCATTAAAGCTTGTGTATCTTGTCAAATGGGCTTTTCTTATTGTTTTACTTTATTCATTTGTAGGTATACATTAATTACTTAATGTCTCTATCATTGTGACGAAGATTAGAAGATATAGATGTTAAACACAATGCTTGGGCCTGAGAAGGGGAAACCAACACCTTGATCTATGTTTATCTTGTACAATATTTTCTTTTAATGACAATCAAACTATTCACAAGAACTTCATGCACTCTGTCACCAATAAATGCCATTCTCTATTGGCAAATGGATGTCATCATCACTGCATCTTGCAAACTATCCACTTCCATTGCATCTTCAAGCTCTCTATAGTTCTCAACCTTGCAAATATAGAGGTTGAATCATGATTTTTTTCTTTCCTAAGATCCATGTCATGCATGCATAAGAATTCCCACTGAAGGGTATCGGTCTTCATGAGGTCCCTCCACTATTTGAATAGATTTTAGCTATTAACTTAGACAATAATTATCATGTGCAACTTTATATTGTCCTTTTCTTTCATTGAAATTGTCACTTATATTTTATTTCCCTTGAACATATTGGTTGCTAAAATCTACTCTATCGATTAGCTCACAGTATTTCATAATTTTTTCATGTATGTGCTTGAACTTCCTTCTCCCCACAAATCGTCACTAGTGGTGTCCCTATCTTTTTGTTTGTTGTTTCATCAATCTTCACCAAGATAGTCTTAGCACTCACATATTCTCTATCGTGTGCCATCACTTCTTCACATGTTTTTAAATGACTGTTCATTTTCTCTCCTCACAGTCATCTATTTTTTGCAAACACTTTTACTAACCTAGACAATACTCCTACTACTAGTACAAAATAAAAGTGAATTTGACTATCATGACATTAATGTAGTGAATTTGAACTTTTTGATTCCTACTATCATCATGTGGGATGTGGGTCTTTTCCTCATTCTCACTGTTCATGAAGTTCATCCACACTGGCTTGCTACTCTAATATCTTGTTTGACCATTATATTGTCATATAATTACATTCTCTTTTTCAAGATAGTAGGTATGGGTTTAGTTATTCATGATTGTGCTTTCTCTTCTTTATAATATCCTTCTCCTTAATCTTCCTTGACCTTGTTCATCTTATGTTTCTTCTAGCCTTGTTACATCAGTGAATGTCCTTTATACATTGTCATTTTTTTGCTCTTTCAATTATCTATAAGCATCTTCGGAAATAGTGATTTCAAAATCTAAGATGAGCCTCTTGTTTCCTACAAGAATAGTTTTTTTCTCCACTAAAGCTTTAACATTTTCATAGTTTGGTCAATTATAATCTCTCATCATTCATGTACAATGACAAGGTTTCTTACACTCCATATTTTCACCATAGACATGGCCTTTTTGAGATCATAAATGGATCCATACCTTTGTTGTCCTTGGGTCAACTTTGGTCTTTTAAGTAGATCTTGGGTTGTCTTAGTTGCATGACTATTGTTATTTCAATGGACAATGACCTATTATTGTTCTCTTTTTCTCTTCTCAAATATTACCTTTGCCTTAGCTACACTTTTGCATGGGCTATCACTAAGAGTCTCAGATTGTTCATGCACAGTATCCTTTTGGCATTTCAGATACCTAACTCATCATCTAACCTTATCATTATCCTTTCACTATTTTTCACCTTAGAGACCTTGCCACACATATTCACCTAACTGCCATTCTATGATTTTGTCATTTAAATCTCTATTGATGGGTAAGTGCACCAAGATGGTGAATAGAAAAGTGACCGCATGCCAAAAAAACCAAATTTTTCATAGCCCGTGCGAGTTCTGAAAATTCAAAAACAATCAGAGAAAGCCAAAAATCCATAGAACCTGCAAGAGTTTTTAATTATTTTGGATTTTCCTAGCATTGAGAGCAATTTTCAACAATGGCACCTCGTCGAATAGGTAAGATTTGATTGGTTTGACTATTTTTGTTTGCATTTTAATTGAAGCAGGGTTTTTTAATTGATTTAAGTTTTGTTTTTATTAATTTGATGTCAGATTCTTCAAGCAATCCCCAAAAAACAAAATAGACAACAAAGACCTCTTCCTGCACAAGCAACACAAGCAAATCCTATAAACATTGCACATGAGAAACAAAAAAACCCTCAAGACATTGCTCCACAACCATAAAATCCTCAAAATGTTGCTCCTCAACAACCACCGCCACCCTGAAACCCTCTGCGTCCTCTATTAGATCATGTAGATGCCACACAAGAGGATCTCATCAATCGCCTTACACATCATATAGTTCTCAATCTTGCAAATATAGAGGTTGAATCATAATTTTTTTCTTTCCTAAGATCCATGTCATGCATGCATAAGAATTCCCACTGAAGGGTATTGGTTTTCATGAGGTCCCTCCACTATTTGAATATATTTTAGCTATTCAAGACATAATTATCTTGTGCAACTTTAGATTCTCCTTTTATTGCATTGAAATTGTCACTTAGATTTTATTTCCCTTGAACATATTGGTTGCTACAATCTAGACTCTATCGATTAGCTCACTGTATTTCATAATTTTTTCATGTATGTGCTTGAACTTCCTTCTCCCCACAAATAGTCACTTGTGGTGTCCCTATCTTTTTGTTTGTTGTTACATCAATCTTCACCAAGATAGTCTTAGCACTCGCAAATTCTCTATTGTGTGCCATCACTT
Source organism: Cryptomeria japonica (assembly GCF_030272615.1). Taxonomy (NCBI): domain Eukaryota; kingdom Viridiplantae; phylum Streptophyta; class Pinopsida; order Cupressales; family Cupressaceae; genus Cryptomeria; species Cryptomeria japonica. Next base: position 550,279,742 of record NC_081407.1, on the reverse strand, counting down.
CTTCACATGTTTTTAAATGACTGTTCATTTTCTCTCCTCACACTCTTACATTTTTTTCAAACACTTTTACTAACATAGACAATACTCCTACTACTAGTACAAAATAAAAGTGAATTGGACTATCATGACATTAATGTAGTGAATTTGAACTTTTTGATTCCTACTATAGACAACTAAAATTAATATTTAATTATTTTAAGCCTATCAACATAATTAATTGACTTAATTGTGTTATCCTTATTCTTCTCAGTGTTAATTAAATCTAATTTAATTAATTCTATCACTTTTGTCCAATAATTAATTTATCAAATAAATAAATTATTCCCCTATTCTTCTAAAGTCCCCTCCAATAATTATTTCCTCTAAACCCACTCAGTTAATTAATTTTAATTTATTAACCTATTCATGTGATTCCTACAAATTACTTTTTCCTAATCCCACTCAACCTAATTAATCCTTCTAGAATCTCTCATAATCATGCTTATCATTATTCTCCAATTTTTAATTCTCACTCATGTCACATCAACATTGAGTCTCTCTAAGAAATTCAAGTTTCTTTGAATCCCTCAATGCATCCTTATTTTGGAATTTTTACTTCCTCATTTTAAAATTCAAATTCTTTTTCCCCCTCTTCTCAAGGAATTTTATATTCTTGTTTATTTTCCCAAGGAATCCTTGATCCCTGCCTTCCATTTCAAATCAATCTCAACCCTCCATAAGGAAATAAATCTTGTCCCTTCATTGGCCTCCTCCAATCTATAAGTTGGATGATCATTTCCTCACAAAGGATCGACTTCTTCTCATAGCATTCTCATGCTGCCCATTTCTCCTGTCTCTTCTTCCTTCAATCTTCCAATTCAAATCCATCCAAAATCTTATCACATCCAACCTATCTTGTTGATCACTTGGAGAGCATTCCACACACCCATCAAGGACCATTCCACTCAATTGAGGAAGGAGCGCATTCTTCACTTCATCGAAGGTCTAATCCTAAGGAAAAGGCAAGATATTAGCAAGGTATAAGCTTGTTTCATGTTTGAATGCTTTACTTGAATTTTATGTGTTTGAATGCTTTGTTTGCATACTAACCATATAATCCTCACCTTGCTACAATTTTCCCCTCTTCATTCTGACACACCTGGTGGGACCCACATCCTTAAATTTAATCCTTTTTGCAATTTTTTTTTAAGTTTTTGTTCACAGGTGTCGGAACAGCGCGAGAGACTACAGAACAATGTGACCGCCACGGGATTAACCCGAGTGTCACCTATTTTGGCACGTGGGATGGCAATTTAAATATTTATGACCCACCTTTTGTAGGTCTGCACAACAACGCGAGTGCCACGGGAATAGCATGTCTACTTCCAATTTCATCCTATTTCTTCTTCTATCTTCTATTCTTCCATCTTCCATTTTTATTCTCGGCTTAAATACTTGAAAAACACACTAAAAAGGGTAAAAACTTTAAAAATCACAAAAAATTATTTAGTTTTTGCATCTAGCCATCCTTTTATTTCAGAAATGTCGCTTTAGCGCGAGCACTCTACAAATAGCACAGACGCTCCGACATAATCCTGCTTGTTTTTGAATTTTTGAAATTTGAAATTTTTGTTCACTAACCTGCTTTAGCACGAGCATACGCGATTCAACGCGACCGCCCTTGAAACAACGCGTCTTCCTCAGGTATATTCTACGTTTATTTAAATTTTGTGTTTTTCGGCATTTTTTTTCTTTTCAGACCCCCTTTAGCGCGTACGCAGGTATTTCCGCGCGTCTGTTAGCAGAACAACACGAGCGTTGTTTCTATAGAATTTTGTCTATTAATCAGATTTTTGAGTTTTGGAGGTCTTGCCCAAGCTGTCAAAGACATAAACAAACTTACCAATCTGATTTTCTGCAAGTTGCCTAAGAAAATCCAACTAAAAATTGTGTCTTTCTTAATCTTTTCATTCTAGGCACCTAGATCTAATTAGGGGTAAAGGAACTCTTGCTTTTTGTGTTTGAGGAAAGTGTAGAGGTAGGAGAGTATGTTGTTGTCTACATAGACAATCAGAAATCCCGACCCTCCAACCTTTTCTTGTTTTCTTGTATGTTTTTACCCTTAGCAGGCCTGCCCTCCTGATTTTCTTAGGCATTGGTGAGAGGGAAACGACCCATGTGAGTACGACAGGACCTGGGCATTCTGACTCCCTATAATAAATAGGCCTCTTGAGATGAAAATTTCAGAGGATGGAGTTGTTGGAGAGTTCACTCTCATATTGAGCACTATGTAGGGCCCCCTTGAGGTCTCAATCATGCTTGCGTGACTACATCTTGCTTAGTACTTTGTAGGGATATAGGCCTCAATCGTGCTTGCATGACTACGAGGAGTAGTCTTCGAACAAAAATCCATACTAAGAGCTCCAGGAATAGCGACCACCCAGTTCACCTCCGAAATGTGGATAATCTTTGTGCAAGGGAGATAGTAACTCCCCCAAGAAACTTGCCATATTGTACCCCCATTAGCATTTGGATTCGGCTAATATGATGTTAGGAATCCAAATCCATTGTGTTAGACCCAACGACCGCATTTTGATTAGCTATTGGGTGTGTACCTAAGTCAACAAGAAAAGGTTTTTCTCCTCATCCAACTTCCTAGGGTAGCACGTTGTGTTTGGATTCTCTATGTGCGTCAGTGGCCAACGTGTATTCATTGCTTGATATCTCTTGCCAAGTCAATCATTCCTCCAACCAATCAATCCTCCTTCTTTCCAAATTCCATCTTGTCATCATCAAATCTTTAATCCATTTCTATCTATCCAAATAATTCTCCAATCCCTAATCCACTTTCATCCATTCAAACAATCATCCTTCCTCAATCAATATTCATTCTTCCTCTAATCCAATCAAATCTCCAAAATTCCAATCAATCAAATTCATCCATCTTTGTAATCCAATTATCCAATCCTTCATCAATCAATCATTCAATCCTTTAATCCAAACAAATCCAATTCATCATCAATTCACATCTAGGTCCTAATCCAAGGACCATCCAATCCAATCAAGTCCTAATCCAAGGAGCATCCAATCCAATCAAGTCCTAATCCAAGTACCTATCCAATCAAATCAAGTCCTAATCAAAGGACTAACCCAATCAAATCAAGTCCTAATCCAAGGACCAACCCAATCCAATCAAATCAAATCCAATCCGAGTCTAATAAAATCTAATCCATCCTCAATCAAAATCTAAAACTCCCAAGTCCTAATCCTCATATTCATCCAATTCCAATCTAATCCTTCACTCTCAACATGGCTAGTACCCAAGATTTCAAATCTTGGTATGAGAAAATTCTCATGGAAGTTCATGAACCACCTCAACCTACCTACCAAGTCAATCCCATAATCCCTCATCCACCTATAATACCTTCATCCATCTCATCGCAACACATTACACCCAATCCCAATCCGTATCATATCTCTTATCCTTCCTCTTCCTTTGACAAGGGAAATCCATCTTATTCCCCACCCGTATCTCCATATTATCCCTCATTCGCATATATACCTTCATCTCCCCTCCCATCTATATCTCAATTCCCATCCTTTTACAACACATTCATTACCTCTCCTCCCCATCCAAATCCTTTACTCCATAGTCCTCCAATCATTAATCCTAATTCCCCAATCCATTATCCTAATCCTCCATCCAATCCCAATCCTCCATCTAATCCCAATCCTCCATTTAATCCTAATCCTCCAAAATCCATATTATCCATGTCTTCCAAATACATCATCCATAATCATATCCAAGACATGCTAGCAAAGGAGACAAAATCCCCACCTCGATACAAAGTGGCCAAGTCTCCTGAAGTCCTCCATCCACCCTAATCACCTCCACCTCAAAATAAATCTCAATACTCCACACTTCATGATACCCCCATTTCCCCATCTACCCACATCAAAGCTTCCATATCCTCCTCCATCACACAATCCCAAAAACTCCAAACATGCCAAAAGCTTGTTCCAAAGCATGCTAGCATAAAATCCTCTCCATCTCATGATTAATCTCCCTCTACTCTGTCTAATGATGTCATTCCCTCCACTTCCTCTCATGATCGTATGATTCCTACATCCAATCCTCTCCCACCATCGCATGATCTTCCTCCATATCATAATCCAATCACCCCTCCCACTCCATCTCATAATACCCTCCCTAGTCAAGATCTAAGTATCCATTCATCTCCATGTCATGATCCCAATCCATCTAAAGATCCTAATCCTCCTTCTAAATCTCATCACCCTCCAAATGGACTCACATCTTGTTTCTGAAATAATAAGGGTCCTCAAGCTAACGCTCAAGATGTTGGTACATCCTCTATTCCTCCTAAATCCAAAAGTCTTTCATGCAAATCAAAATCTCATTATCCATTTTCATCCACATCCATTGCTAATACAAAAGCTCCATCCATTCATAACTCCTCAAATCCTCCATCTTCAAAATCCATTTTGGATCCTTGTGTCCCAAAAGCCACCATCCCAACTCAATCATCTCTTTCTTCTATTGCAGGAGTTCAAGTATGTAAAGTTATACCTATGTTTTATTTTGCAGCTCTAGGGCTAGAGTCTTGCCTTACTAACCAAATCATTGAATGTGCAGCAAATATGATCTTTACAGCAAAAGTACAGTTCGTACTGATGTGGAGAAATTAAAACCGTATTATCAATCTCTCATTCACAAGGTATACTATTCGCCCAAATCAAATCAAATCAAATTGCATTTGTTTTTTTAGTTTGATGTGATGTAATCTTGTCTAAGCCCTTGTGTTTTTTTTTTGGCAGTACTTTCCAGAGAAGTTGAGGTGGTAATCAGTAGAACGCTGATATATAAAAAAGTTGGTGCACCTCCATTTTCAAAATCAGTCAAGTGCTTCTCACTAAAAATTTGTTTAAGCTTCTCCAATAACCATTGCTACCTGTATTTTAATCCTCTCTTTGTAGCCAGTAGGCCCATAAGACAACATTTTATGTCATGATTTTAAACTATTATTCATTCAATAAATATTGATTTTCATTTTTCAAAACAAAATATATATTTTTAATATATAGCATATCTTAAGTAATGACTAAATAAAGAACTAAGATAAATGATATATGTTAAATGCTGATTTATAAGTATGATATATGTTTTAGAATTGATGAATGACTTATGTATCACTTTTGATCACTTTTTTTTTTAATTGTGGATTTAATCTTTCAAATGTGAAACTAATCTAACACATGGACTTGATATGTGTCTATGAGTTCAATCTCAATTAAATATTGAGAACATCATTTTTAATTCAAATTGGTGTTCATGACCTTTTCTTGCACAAATACCTATTCTTGTGCTTTCTAGTTTACACATAGTAGGGATAATTGCTTCCCTTCAAGGAATTTTTAGTGGCTATTTTTTACATTCCTATACCTAAATATAGTTGATTTTTTTTCAAAGTTTTCAATTCCCTTTCATTCACAAGATTTTTCTTGATTGTCAGACAAAATTGCCTTAAATTAGATATTTTAATTATTTATAATGAACACAAATCATGTTCATTTATATTAAAATTTGGGACATAATATTTTAATTTCTTTTAGTTTTTATGATACTTTTTTATTTTAATTTATTTTCTAATATATAAGAGATAATGACATCATTCCTGAAAACAATTGATGGTGAGGGCACCAACAAACCTCAATTGGAGGATAATGTATTCTATAATGATAATGATTATGGTAACAATGCTTGAGCAAAAGGATCATATGAACATTATTGAATAGAACTATTTTTTATTATGGTAAAATAGGTTTTTGAAGGGACCCAACACCCTTTACAAAAGGTCAATCACAAAGATAAAACATGCAAAGCATAACAATTAAGCAAAATGCTGCCAAAAGAGAGAAAACCGAGAAAAAGGCAGCCTAGCACCAATAAGAAACCTGCAAAAAAAATGGATAGAAGCTGAAGACAACTAGGCCAAAGCCTTAAGGGTCTCAGCAACCTATGCCTCCAGCTGATTCATGTTTAATTTTGAGCCACTTTTTTGAATTTTTGAATCTCCTACACGATTTTTTCAACTTTCCTCTTCAAATTGGCTTGCATTCTCTTGCTTAGACCCTCTGACTCATCATTTCCTTTTTCCTTTTCCAAGTCTAGCTACACAACTAATTTTCTTTGATATCCCTTCTCCATAGTCATAACCATGGTATTCATGCTATCAGTGATGCTCTTGATAACACTATGACTATGGGACATAATGGAGTGGAGAGATTATTTAATACTTTTAATCTTCTTCTCCATGACCACAATCTTACTCGCATAGTCCTTTTTCAAGTTGTCTAGGGCTTCAACAATTTTAGTGAGACAATCAATAAGTAAAGATTTTCCTCTTTCATCCAATGCTCTTTACCCTTGGAACCCTGTCTAAAATGAGAGCCCTCACCGCTAGCTTCCAGCCTTTCCACTTTGCTACTAATGGCCCTTTGTTTTATATTGAGATTCTTGATCTCATTAAAATACCACTTCATTATCTAGAAAGAATCCACCACCCCATTTCTAGCAATATCCTGGATATCGGTGGGGAACTCTTGGTCCATATTCAACAGGGGAGAATCTAGGTCGAGCTGGTTGGGGATCTGGGTTCTATTCTCCCTATCAGTATCTAAGGGTAAGAGTTGAAAAAATACAGGGGAGACTAGGGAGCTTGATAATCATGCACATCTGAATGTTCCTCTAAGTCAAGAGCCTTGGCCTTAGGCAGAGGATGACCTTTTATCTTATTAGCAGAAATCTTGGCACTAGAGGCAGGGGAGGGGTCCAAATCTAAGTTAATATTTTTCCATTTCCACGTATGAGGGGGAATATTCTTCAGTTTTTTCACAGGGGGAACAAAGCACTCATCCACCATGTCTGTGTTCTAGTCAGTATCATTAGAATTGTGGGTTTTCAACTGGGCACATCCTCTGAAATAGAAATGAGGGGAGAATTAGGGTTGACAGAAATGGCCTTAAAATGTTCATAAATAAGAACCAAAATACCCTCATGAAGGATAGGGTTAGCACTAGGATTCTCTCTATGCTCATAAATGCTAGCATTGAGGGATGATAGAAGATATAAAGGAAAAGATACCCTAACCTGGTGTCTAAGTAATTAAGAATAATAAAATGATGTTTGAAAACCCACGAGTACTGACCATCCATGGTAATTTATTCCATTAACACCTTTAGAAACTCCCTCCAAATCAATTTAATGGTATCCACGTCATAGCAACTTTTATTTTTCTTCACCAGAAATTTCCTTTCTTTGTCTTTTTGGGGAATTTCTTCACCGCCGCGTCCGAGTATTTTTTGTCTCTATAAAATTTGAGACCCTTCGCAGGGAGCCTAGTAATATTCACAATAAGGTTCTTGTCCACCACCACAACCCTTCCAAATAGTGTAAGTTTGTCATCTTTCCATCCTCTGGCAAAAATCCTAGACACTTTAGGAACCCATCCATGCAACTTTTTTGTATAGGGTGTAAGCTCCCCCTTTTTCCAGAATTCTCTATATAGTTTGGTTGGCCCTTAGGCCTTCACAATCCATAGACTTACCAAGATGCCTATCACCACCCATTTTAGCATTTACAAAGTTCTTAGGTTTAGAATGGTTAAGCATAATTTGCAGGCAGAATAAAAGCCAAAAGAGCTCACTAAAGACCTAAAAAGAGTGCAAGCAATAATGAAGCAATCTGCCTCCAGCCTCGCCACAATATCTCCCATGAAAAGTAATAAATTTTTTTCCCATCATTGAAAATATAAATTTGATCGAGAGCCACCATGTATCCCGTGCAATTTGTCATATTAAAGGAGAGCTTGAACATCATCCTCCAGACCGTCCTCTAAGTTCTATGTCATCCTCCCATTGGTTGTCACACCTTTGTTGGCGAAAAATTCCACCACGGTGTTATCTTCCCTCTAAGCATGGGATATAAAACATGTATCAAAGGAGAGGATTATCTCTTTTGATAAATCAATCCAATTGTTGATGGTCCATGAGGCCTTATTGTTCCCCTTAAGACATTGGATGATATTAATCGAATCCCCTTTGGTCCAAACATTTTTACCATTGATTTGATAGGCAAGCAACAAGGTTTTATAGGCCCCAATGGCTTCAAAACTTTGGCTGGTTTGGTTTCCCAAGGGAAATGCCACCACTTCTAAGAATCTTCCATTCTCATCCCTTATCACTCCCCCACACATAGTCGGCCCAGAAGTCGGCCCCGAATTTCCCTTGGCTGCTCCATATTGAATAGAACTGTTATCAACATAGTTGTGCCGTATTTAAGCTCTTAATTATCGATTGGCACATGGGATGACCTCTTAGAGTATGAGCTATGATGGTAGAGGTCAACCTTTAGAGAAGGTTTGTTCCTATACCTATTTACCTAAGAATTACCTCTAAACTGGTGATTCTTGATGAAAAAGGGGAAAAAAAATTTAAAATGACATAAATGTTTAAAATGATTAACCTACAACTATAATGGTGATGCACCAGATGTTATATAATATGTACTTCTATCTTCTAGCAAGTAATTGCTTCAATGGTCAACTTTTTTATCACACAACTCATATGTTTCCATATATTAATGCCCAAGTGTTTTGTAAGAAGGATTGATTTCACAGTTTAAGTAGGAAAAATTATTTTCTCACAACTAAAACTAATTTTGACTCATCTCACAACTTGCAACCTACACCAATACATTTACTTTCTCTTTTAAAGATACCAAATGAGACAAATATTTTAGGATCTACAACAAAATCGTATAAAAATTAATCAGTCATCAAGTTGTACAAAATAAAATATCTATTGAGAAAGAAAAACTAAAATTTATTATTGCTAAAAAATGTGTTGATACAATAGCGCGCATTCTAAAGTATTTAAATTCATCTAAAAACTGAAATTACAATGATTTTTCAGTCACCAAGTGACTAGTTTCTTGAGTTTCAAGACTTTGTTTATGCTAAAGAGCTTTAGACAGCTACAATGTTATAGAAAAAAGCAAGAATAACTCCAAACTAAAGGTATATGTTTCTTATTATCTTTAGAAACACTCCTTACAACTTGTAACAAGGATCAAATGACTAAAAGACAAGTGTCATGTTTTTATGACCTTGTCAAACTTCTTTTGGTGCTAGAAAACTTTAACCTTTATTTGAATGCTAGAAAGGTTCCTTGGTAGTGTTGGACATGATGAAGGCTATCCCTTTCTTCCTCTTCCTTTCTTATTAGTTGTTATATTAGCTCATATATACTTGGATAACCTTCAAAGTAGATGAAAAGCCTCTCAAACTGCCCCTATATTTGCCCATTCAGCTACTCAAGTCATCTAACCTCCTCCAAGATGTTCTCCACTAACTCAACTAAACAATAAATGTCCTCAAATTATCTCAACCTACTCTCCACGCCTATAGGCCATGTGAAAAGTGACCTAAAGATGGTTAAAATCTTTGTGAGGGTATAAGAGTTCACCTACGGCTTAAAAATAACATGTGTTATTTCATTGAGTCTTCCTTATCCTTGAGTCTTCTAATTTATCCTTCTAGACCACCTACTTTTAAACTAGTTTTATTCTCCCATCATTGTATGGATAGCTAGGTTATTGAAGCCTATCTTTTGTTTTGCTTTCATTTCTTTGGCACTGTCATTTACTCTTCTTTGCAACTTCCTATGAACACACTCTTTATTCTCATCGTGATTATCATTGCTTATTCAATATGATTGAAATTCATCATTTACTTCACAGACTACCATTAAAGCTTGTGTATCTTGTAAAATGGGCTTTTCTTATTGTTTTACTTTATTCATTTGTAGGTATACATTAATTACTTAATGTCTCTATCATTGTGACGAAGATTAGAAGATATAGATGTTAAACACAATGCTTGGGCCTGAGAAGGGGAAACCAACACCTTGATCTATGTTTATCTTGTACAATATTTTCTTTTAATGACAATCAAACTATTCACAAGAACTTCATGCACTCTGTCACCAATAAATGCCATTCTCTATTGGCAAATGGATGTCATCATCACTGCATCTTGCAAACTATCCACTTCCATTGCATCTTCAAGCTCTCTATAGTTCTCAACCTTGCAAATATAGAGGTTGAATCATGATTTTTTTCTTTCCTAAGATCCATGTCATGCATGCATAAGAATTCCCACTGAAGGGTATTGGTCTTCATGAGGTCCCTCCACTATTTGAATAGATTTTAGCTATTCACTTAGACAATAATTATCATGTGCAACTTTATATTGTCCTTTTCTTTCATTGAAATTGTCACTTAGATTTTATTTCCCTTGAACATATTGGTTTCTACAATCTACTCTATTGATTAGCTCCCAGCATTTCATAATTTTTTCATGTATGTGGTTGAACTTCCTTCTCCCCACAAACCATCACTTGTGGTGTCCCTATCTTTTTGTTTGTTGTTTCATCAATCTTCACCAAGATAGTCTTAGCACTCACATATTCTCTATCATGTGCCATCACTTCTTCACATGTTTTTAAATGATTGTTCATTTTCTCTCCTCACACTCATCCATTTTTTGCAAACACTTTTACTAACCTAGACAATACTCCTACTACTAGTACAAAATAAAATTTAATTTGACTATCATGACATTAATGTAGTGAATTTGAACTTTGTGGGTCTTTTCCTCATTCTCACTCTTCATGAAGTTCATCCACACTGGCTTGCTACTCTAATATCTTGTTTGACCATTATATTGTCATATAATTACATTCTCTTTTTCAAGATAGTAGGTATGGATTTAGTTATTCATGATTGTGCTTTCTCTTTTTTATAATATCCTTCTCCTTAATCTTCCTTGACCTTGTTCATCTTATGTTTCTTCTAGCATTGTTACATCAGTGAATGTCCTTTATACATTGTCATTTTTTTTCTCTTTCAATTATGTATAAGCATCTTCAGAAATAGTGATTTCAAAATTTAAGATGAGCCTCTTGTTTCCTACAAGAATAGTTTTTTTCTCCACTAAAGATTTAACATTTTCATAGTTTGGTCAATTATAATCTCTCATCATTCATCTATAGTGACAAGGTTTCTTACACTCCATATTTTCACCATAGACATGGCCTTTTTGAGATCATAAATGGATCCATACCTTTTTTGTCCTTGGGTCAACTTTGTTCTTTTAAGTAGATCTTGGGTTGTCTTAGTTGCATGACTATTGTTATTTCAATGGATAATGACCTATTATTGTTCTCTTTTTCTCTTCTCAAATATTACCTTTGCCTTGACTACACTTTTGCATGGGCTATCACTAAGAGTCTCAGATTGTTCATGCATAGTATCCTTTTGGCATTTCAGATACCTAACTCATCATCTAACCTTATCATTATCCTTTCAATATTTTTCACCTTAGAGACCTTGCCATGCATATTCACCTAACTATCATTCTATGGTTTTGTCATTTAAATCTCTATTGATGGATAAGCGCACCAAGATGGTTAACAGAAAAGTGGCCGCATGCCAAAAAAAAACCAAATTTTTCATAACTCGTGTGGGTTCTGAAAATTCAAAAATGTGCCTAGCGAAAAATAATTTAAAAAACAAAAATTTCCTCAAAACCGTACAGGTTTTGAGGAACATTTTGTTTTTTAATAAAAAATTAAAAGTTTCTCAAAACTCGTACGGGTTTTAAGAAACATTATTTTTTTGTGTAGGCCATGGGTTTTGGCCATTTTCAATGCCAAAACCCACGAAACAACAACAAGAGAAAGCCAAAAATCCATAGAACCCGCACGGGTTTGTAATTATTTTGGATTTTCCCAGCATTGAGAGCAATTTTCAACAATGGCACCCCATCGAATAGGTAAGATTTGATTGTTTTGTTTGCATTTTAATTGAAGTAGGGTTTTTTAATTGATTTAGGTTTTGTTTTTATTAATTTAATGTTATATTCTTCAAGCAATCCCCAAAAATGAAATAGACAACAAAGACCTCCTCCTACACAAGCAACACAAGCAAACCCTGTAAACATTACACATGAGCAACAAGAAAACCGTCAAGACGTTTCTCCACAACCACAAACTCCTCAAAATGTTTCTCCTCAACAACCACCGCCACCTTGAAACCCTCCATGTCCTCCATTAGTTCATGTAGATGCCACATAAGAGGATCTCATCATTCACCTTACACAAAATAGTGCCCAAATTTCTATTTTGGTGAATAGTTTGAGGTCATCTAGGCTTGAGCACCACTCAACCCTCGCCAGAACACTAGAAACAATGGCCAGTGATGTAAATGAGGTATCTAGGGAGGTTACCAAATGGGTTTCATGGAGGGATAGATGTCGAACATTTTATGCGGATGTGTTGTCATATGATCAAGTAAAAAAAAGGGCATAGCTAAAGCTAACATATGTTCTCTTTTCACCGATCTTGTTACCAGTAACAACCTAGAACTAAATACAAATTGGTTTCCTATATATTAGTGTGTTCATGCTAGGCTAAAAGAAGCTTTTTGGGATAGGTGGTATATGGTCTTTGACCAACCACCTTGTAATAATTGGGAGGTGCTTCTATATTTTTTGAGAAAGTTGTATTGTGAGTCTATCCTCGGTGAGAAGCCAAATTACTTTGACATCCAGCTATTTTAGGGTAGAGGGAGAGGCTATGCAAAGGATAGACCTAGGGCCCATAGGGTGGTAGAGCCACAACATAGGAGGCGTGCAACTCCTAAACCCATGGTTCATGTAACTATCCCTATATCCTTGAAGGAGTCTATGGAATTACAGACTCTTCAGGCAGCTGCATCATTGACTGCTATCTTTGTTTAGCATGGCACATAGTTGGTCAGAGTGGAGGATGTACTAGCACCTATGGTACCTCCATTAGCAAAACCTCCTTCATCAACAACACCTCCTTCATCAATGGCACCTCCTTCATCAACATCACCTCATGCATCATTTGGCATTGGCCAGCCCATTCAGCATATGTGCCCCACCTGCCAAGGTGTATGTTCTGGTGTAGACACTGACAGAGATGAGGATGGTTCGATATCTCATTCATGTACATGTTGTGGGATTAGATGCCATACTTCCACTACAGAAGATGTGGCCCTCACTGATGACCTAATCAATATGTTGTACCCTCTCTATCAGACACGGGTGCGTTTAATTCTATTTATGACATGTTATCAATTAAGTGACTAAATCTTATAAAAAGAAATGAATTTTTATTTTTAGAAAAATTTAAAGTGACATATAAATAAAATGCATTGCAGAGTGCAACAAGTGGTGGGAGTACACCACATACTTTGTAGTCGACTCCATGGTCATGAGTAGTTTCACCACCAAAGGTAAAGATTTGTAAATTGTTAAAAATATAATAATACATTGGTTTCAAAATATCTTTTGTTAATTATATGTATCATTACTTGTTGTTTTATAGGGCTTATCAGGGGCTAAGATGTCCCAACTTGATGATATCACACTTTCGGCCATTGACTCTAGCCAAGATAGCTATGCGGTACCATTTAGATTTATATATTTTTGACTTAAGTGATATATTAAATACATTCTCTTTTCCCTTATGTTAATTTTTGTATGTTTGTTTACCCCACCTACCTCGAGGATATCTTGTGTGAGAAAGCCATCCTCTAGCACTCCGAGGCAGAAAAAGATATCCTCTTGGACACCCGAATGATAGAAGGTAATTCAGTACAATTTAAATTCATTTGTTGAAATGTATTATGATTAAACATGTATATGTAGATATTGATAAATGCACTTAATTTATTTGTTCTATATACAGAAATATATGGGGTTTACGAAATTAATGAATGCACTTGATATCGACGAGGTTCAGTAGAGGGAAGAGGTGATATCTTCATATTCACTTTGGATTGCATTCTTGCTTGTTCGAAATAACTAAATCCTTTTATGTCTATATCATATGTTATCATTTTTCATACAGGAAATGGTAATAGCTGCATTAGATTCGACTAGGCCTCCTAAGGTTACAGGAGAACTATACGAGGCTTTAGTGTGCATTTGTTCTACATATGTTAAAAATATTTGTTCTATCTAGTTTGTCAACAATTTTGGGTTATTAACTTGTATGATTGTCTTTAACCTATTACATCCGCCTTCCAAACTTCATGTTGATTCTACCATTCCATTTCAGTAGAAGTCCTACACGTATAATATGGAATCCAACACGACCAAGGGAAAAGGTATGTTTGTCTTAGATCAACTCCTTTTCACTAAGTGCACAATGGAGTTGAAACCCTCTAGTTAGCTCCTTTTGGATCACTTACCATGGATATAGAAAATGATCATAGCTGATTCATCAGTGACTTTGCCTCCTATGACCATAGCACATCCATCTGAGGCTCTGGTATGCTTTAGTTTTTTAGTCTATTCATTTTTAATTATTATGTGTTATTTGACATATATGTTATTAACATTATTAATGTTGTTTTACCAGTTACAACCCCCTTCAAGACATCCCACGGATCCTCAGCCTCACCCAATTGCAGAAGACAAAGATGAGGTAATCAACATTTCAACTTCAAACAATTTAGAGTTCAGTATTTAGTTATTTTGATTTTATATTGAGAAAATATATCTGATTCAACATTTGAATTATCCTTGTGTAGCCACCTATAGAGCCACGTACTGCTTCGAAGAGGCTCAATTTTGATGATCTGCCACAGTCATAGATACCGATAGAGACATATAGTTATAGTTGTGGTCATTGAAGGACCAATTTTTTTATATATTCGACATTTGTATATGTATATATCGACTTTGATAGACATGGTACATGCCACATTTTTGTAACTATTATTGATTTGGCATCTATGCCATTTTTTGAAATGTACACGATTATTGTTAATTTTGATATATATGAAACTTGATATTCGATCCAACTTGTTCATTGATATATATGAAACTTAGTTATTTTCTATTGAAATGTGATCAAACTTGTTCATTGTGTATATGTCTTGAAATGTGATCCAATTTGTTCATTACTTGTAAGTCATATGGTGTATACTTTTAAACTATCTATTGCTCATATTGTGTATACCTAAGTACCGACACCAGTAATAATGATATTGTGTATTTTGATTGAGTGAATTTTCTTTGAGTCCTTCATGCATGAAGAGATTGGAGTGAAGTTTTTATTTCATAAACTCATGCTTATTGACAAAGTTCATCATTTCAAGAATCAATTAAGACAAGATTTGAGCACACAAAGCAGATTTGAAATTTATCTAAGGATGAGTCAGCTTAGGTAAGGTTTTCATTTAAATTTTATTCCATAACAAGTTAGCCTTAAGGTAAGAGACACAACTATTCATCCAAATCACCTATAAAAGAAGAGTTGAAGCAATCATTTTAACATCAAATCAAACCAATTATCTCTTCTTTCATCAAAAACCATCAAAAACTGTTAGTGAGAGGTGGCAAAATAGTGCATCTTTCGTTCTACTCATCGTGGGAACAAACTGTCAGTGCGAGCACATCTAGGTGGTCGGTTTTATGCTAGGTGTTCCCTTGTCTCACTCCCCAAGATGTTTGATCATTCCAAGCCACCTCGTAGCGACGTTTTCCCTTGAGCACTCAAAGTGGAAAAATGGTCAAACTTTGATGTCGTGTAGCTCGGAGACCATGGCACTTATGGAAAATCCATGTGAACCTATGGGGTTGTATTGTCTCTACCTAAAAAATCCTCTCTCGGTTTTGGACAACTCGATTCCATTTTATTGTGGTGAGATTTTTTCTATCGCTTAAAAAACCGTCAAAAAATGTCAGTGAGAGGTGGCAAAATAGTGCATCTTTCGTTTTGCTCATTGTGGGAGAAAACCATCAGCACGAGCATATCTAGGTGGTCGGGTTTACACTAGGTGTGCCATTGTCTTTCTCCCCAAGACATCTGATCATTCTGAGCCACTTCGTAGCGATGTTTTCCCTTAAGCACTCAAAGTGGAAAAAAGGGTCAAACTTTGACGTCACGTAACTCGAAGACCGTGAAACTTATGGACAATCCATGTAAACCTATGGGGTCATGTTGTTTCTTCCTAAAAAATCTTTTCTCGGTTTTGGACAACTCAATTTCATTTTCTTGTGGTGAAATTTTTCTCTCGCATCAAAAACTGTCAAAAACCGTTAGTGAGAGGTGGCAAAATAGCATGTTTCGTTCTGCTCATCGTGGGAATGAACCATCAATGTGAGTGTGTTTGGGTGGCCAGGTTTAAGCTAGGTGTGCCCTTGTCTCACTCTCATAGACGTCCGATCATTTTGAGCCATCTCGTAGCGACGTTTTCCTTTGAGCACTCAAAGTGGAAAAAATGGTCAAACTTTGACATCGCGTAACTCGAAGACCATGACACTTATGGATGATCTGTTTAACCTATGGGTTCACGGTGTCTCTATTTAAAATATCCTCTCTCAGTTTTGGACAACTTGATTCCATTTTCTTGTGGTGTTATTTTTTCTGTCGCATCAAAAATCACCAGTGAGAGGTGGCAAAATAGTGCATCTTTCATTTTGCTTGTCATGGGAATGAACCGTCAGCACGAGCACATCTAGGTGGTTGGTTTTACACTAGATATTCCCTTGTATCACTCCCTAAGATGTCCAATCATTTTGAGCCACCTCGTAGCGACGTTTTCCCTTGAGCGCTCAAAGTGGAAAAAAGGTCAAACTTTGATGTTGCGTAACTCAGAGACCGTGGCACTTATGGATGATCTGTTTGAACCTATGGGGTCATTTTTTCGCTTCCTAAAAAATCCTCTCAATTTTGGACAACATGATTATGTTTTCTTGTGGTGAGATTTTTTTTGTTGCATCAAAAACCACCAGTGAGAGGTGGCAAAATAGTGCATCTTTTGTTATGCTCATCATGGGAATGAACCATCTGCATGAGCATGTCTAGGTAGCTGGGTTTATGCTAGGTGTTCCCTCATCTTTCTCTTGTAGACGTCTGATCATTCTGAGCCACCTCGTAGCGACGTTTTCCCTTGAGTGCTCAAAGTGGACAAAACAGTCAAACTTTGACGTCGCATAACTCGGAGACTGTGGTACTTATGGACAATCTCTTTAAACCTATGGGATTGTGTTTTTGCTTCATAAAAAAGCCTCTCTCATTTTTGGACAACTCAATTTCATTTTCTTGTGGTGATATTTTTTCTATTGCATCAAAAATTGTTAGTGAGAGGTGGAAAAATAGTGCATCTTTTGTTCTACTCATCGTGGGAATGAACCATCAATGTGAGCATGTTTGGGTGGTCAGGTTTACACTAGTTGTGCCCTTGTCTTTTTCTCGTAGATGTCCGATCGTTTCAATCCACCTCGTAGCGACATTTTCCCTTGAGCGCTCAAAGTGGAAAAAATGGTCAAACTTTGACGTCGCGTAACTCGGAGACCATGGCACTTATGAATGATCCGTTTGAACCTATGGGGTCATGTTGTCTCTACCTAAAAATCCTCTCTCAGTTTTGGACAACTTGATTCCATTTTTGTGTGGTGAGATTTTTTCTGTTGCATAAAAAATCGTTAGTGAGAGGTGGCAAAATAGTGCATCTTTCGTTCTACTCATCGTGGGAATGAACTGTCAATGCGAGCATGTCTGGATGGCCGAGTTTATGCTAGGTGTGCCCTTTTCTTACTCCCCAATATGTCTAATCATTTTGAGCCACCTCATAGCGACATTTTCCCTTGAGTGCTCAAAGTGGAAAAAAGGGTCAAACTTTGATGTCGCGTAACTCAGAGACTGTAGCACTTATGGACGATCTGTTTGAACCTATGGGGTCATGTTGTTGCTTCCTAAAAAGGCCTCTCTTGGTTTTGGACAACTCGATTCTGTTTTCTTGTGGTGAGATTTTTTCTAGTCGCATCAAAAATCGTCAGTGAAAGGTGGTAAAATAGTGCATCTTTTGTTCTGCTTGTCATGGGAATGAACCATCTACGTGAGCGCGTTCGGATGGCCGGTTTCTCATCAATCAAACTCCAATCATCCAATACTAGGTTTCTCACCCTTTCACACCTTGTCTCAATGCACTCTCAAGGCATCACCCAACCACTCAAATGGGGTTTTCAACTTCAACGGCTTAACCAAACATAACTCAGGGGTTTAACACACCTATGACACCCTAACACAAGGTTTCACATGCCCAAGTTTACTAGTTCACTTCCCAATACACAAAACTGCACTTAGGAGGCTTATTCCTACTAGCCCTTCAAATCGAGTAATTCAAAAATAACTCAAAACTTTCCCAAAACACTTGGAAAAAAATTTGCATATTCAGATACCCATTTGCAAGTTATTTAACATATGTCAGAATTAGACACAATTATTTATAATCAAATAGTACAAATTTATAATCAAATGGTACAAGTTTATTACAAATGTATTTATAATCAAATGGTACAAATTTGGGCCCCCATGGGCACTTTTATATATTAAATTTGGCATATAATATAAATGATCAAGCTCATTACTATTTATATTTATAAAATTTTGCATCTAAATATGCAAATTACAACTCGTTGTTTTTTTATACAAAAATTAGCATCTAGATATGCACATTACAACTCATTGTTGTTTTTTTATACAAAATTTAGCATATAGATATGCACATTACAACTCATTGATGTTTTTATATACAAAATTTGGCATCTATATATGCACATTACAACTCATATGCATAGTACAACTCATATGCATGTAGAGAACATCCAAAAAAGCAAAGTAATAACGTTTCGCAAAAGATATATACAAAATTTTCAAAATTATTCTACCATATTGTAGAATTATTCTTCTAGATGGCCCAAAATCAATCAAGTGAACCTTCGGGATCAGCTCTAACCCTTAGTATCTCAATTATTGCCTTGTGGTCAGATTCATGAACTTTCCACAAATCCTTGTTAAGAGGTCTACCATGATATTTAATTAAATGAATATTTGTTGCATCAAGAAGGTTTGAGTAATGAATAATATGTCTATGTGTCTCAAAGTCCTCAAACAACTAGGCATTAGAATTTTTGATAGGGTGCCTGAATTTTATAGAAGGATAAGTCAATGCCAAAATCAATACAATGACTACTAAATAAATGAGTTTAAGAGGTCTCAATACAACTTGACACAACAATGGTACCTTCTAAGCCATGTCCCTGTCACAACAATGGATCCTATTAGGTATTCAATACCCTCTCCATCAACCACTGTAGATGTCAATTTCTTTTTGGCCTCAATACAACGACACAAAAAGTAATATGTTCCTTCTTCATTGTTCTCATCCGCAATAACTGCATATACATGACCTGCATTTAATAGAAGGATATAAGTTAATACCAAAATCAGCATAAGTTAATACTAATAAATTGAGCTTAAAATTGTAGCAAATTGCAACCCTATACTTGGTTCAACTATGTCTAATAAATGGTCAAAATCCACTGATGTTTCAATCTAGTTCATTTGTAGTGCTCTAGGAAGTTGATATGTATCTAGGGTTTGCAAAGGTCTACAAGACCATTGGTCAACCCACTCTTTTGATTCACATTCATGCCACACAAAATGCATACACGAAGAGCAAAAGCATGCAATATGTCTAGTATAAATAACTAGTGATGTTACATTTGAACTTCTAAATCAATGCATGTCACTTGATCCGATAAGTGTACAACAATATAGATAGTTTTCAATGTTAGATTCACGTATTAACCAAAAATATCTAGAAACCATAGGCTTAACTGCATTGCCTGGTCCCATCGTAGATTTACACCATTGCACAATTGTTTCTGCATCTATTAACGTTGCACCACCTTCGTACTTAAATTCCTCTCTGGTAAGAGCTATTTTCACACATGCTCACATACCATCATTCTCTCCCTTTCCATGCCCTACCTTAATAAAATTCCAAAGATGTTGCACACCACTTGTCACATGCATCCTAGTCAACCAGTACAACATCCTTGCATTCTTGAATTGTGCGGTGCAATTGTTCGACCATATTAAGTGTTGGTTGTATCTTATATCTCTTTCCCTTAAACTATCATAGAAGACTATAAAGCATCCTTGCACAAACTCTAAGGAATGAGTATGATCATCATTGATATAGAAGTGATATTCTCTTATAACCTTTATGTTCTCCTCGATGCTATCATGTGCATGCATGAATGCTATGTGTACAAAAATTGTAACTTGTGTAGAGTGGTAATACATAGATTGTACTTCATTTTGCGGCTTTAGTGTTTAATTTTTCAGCAAAATCAATGACAGAGACAATAGTGTCGAGGGGAAAGTGTCCTTACACAACTTGATTTGCTCATCTAACCACCTAGCTCTATGTGTGTGACCTATGTACTCATACACTAGTTTCTCTTGAAACATCTTCATAAAATCAGCTACGCATATATCCCTTTTCACTAACTCACACCTCTTTAATTCTTTTCCATCATTAACACCATATGTGACTGACTTGTATTTTCCAATAGAAACTAGTTCCTTACCAATTTCATGTGTGCTATCTAGATGTAGGCATCTATGCAACTGTTGTAAACCGCCACGTGTAGGAAAAAAACCTCTCAAACACATCATCTTATAGTAAACACACCCATCATCTCGTCTACATAGTACACTTGAAATAAATTCTCTTGGTGACTTAGGAGGTGCTTGTAGACCACATTCCTGCAAAACATCGTTAGTGTGAAAAGTACAACATATATAGTGATAAATATCATAATGCATGGAAAATTTAACATGGACCCTACAACAACATGTAGTACATGCATGATTAATCTTAACATAAAATGGTTTTGTCATCTCAAAAAATCTTTGACTAATTTTAATTTGAGGAAAGCTTTGAATAAACCTTACATAAAATTGTGTTTGAGATGTATCTAAATAGTGTTTTGGATGTGGCTCACGATTACTAATTCCAATTTGCCTTCTAACAACATCTCTTTGGTTGGGTGAAACCCTTGTGTTGTCATGCCAATATTTCTCAATTAATGTTCTTAGTGCATCAACAACAACCTTGTCCTTGTGTGGGAGTCTACCCGAGAATGCCCAAAGAGAATTATTGTTAGGATCCTCGATTTTCTCTCGCCTCTCTAAGGCATAGTGTAATGTGGTTCTACTTATCCTTAATGACTTGCTTGTTTTGCTTATTAAATGATATTTTTCATTTCCTTTCCCATTATTGTTGATGTGAGGACACAACGAGTAACATTAGAATCTTTAGTGCATGATTTTGAACCAATTTCTTGGTATGCATCAAAAATATTTCTCACATTGGTTCTTTCACTATTATTTCTTGATGTTCTTAACCCCAAAATTTTCTTTGTCTCTCTAAATTTCATATTTTTAATCATTTCAACAATTAATTGGCATCTTCCACTTTGATTTAAGTTTTCAAAATAGTTATTCCAAATTCTTCTAACCGTTCTTCTACAAGTTCTTTCAAAAAATTTATCATGCATTGGCTTCACAATATTTTCATCAATATCTATTAGGAACTTTGGTTTTCTACGAATTATTCTAAGAGGTGTTAAGATTGGTGCATGCTCTTCATTTTCATTAGGTGCATTATGTGCATTGATCACATCAAATTAAAATGGTATATCTTCTTCAATTTCATTAACATGTGCATTCACCAAATCATTTTCAAATGGTGTACATTCATTGCATTCATCATATGCATTTGAATTGGTGTATGTTGATCATTTTGATTTGGTGCATTCATCATATCAATTTCAATTGTTGAATGTTCATCACTTTCATTAGGTGCATTAGATGACTACCTTCACGTAATCTTCTCATATGTTCCCTTTGTATTTCATTTGTTGCCTCTCTTTGTTCATTTGTTCCTCTCTTGTTCTTTCCCATTGTCCTACACATAACATCATGATGACAATCCACAATAAAATAGCAAAAAAAACAAATGATCATCATTTTGTTATAATCTAAAGTAACAATAATGAAATAGCTTTAAAAAAAAAAAAATACAAGACAAATCTGTTGCTATTTACTATGTTGTCATTAGTTTTATGCCCAAAGTCATCCTACATACACTAGTCGGTTAATACTACCGAAAAGTCCACTCGGTAAATACCAAGGCTACCGGTGTCGGTTATAGAAGAGAGACAAGTCACCGAGATGATATACACCAAGCTATGAACCGATACGAATATAGAATGTCTACCGAGTAAGGTTCATATGTCTACTGACCAGCAAAGAAGGAATATTGAGTTAATCTGAACCGAGTGGAAACGTGTTACCAGATTCAATGAACCTGGACACACATGTGAAACGTGTTACAAGATTCGAGAAGATGAAACCGTAATTACATAGGAAATTTCATTTAAAGATTTTTTATGATTTTGAGGAAGAATGTCCAATGAAATAATTTCTATGTTTATTCATTCAATAAAACATGTTTGTATGATCGAAGCATGAACAGATCACCATCTCATAAATCTATATAAACAGAATGATTTGAGTATTTGAGATATGACATGGAAAATCAAGAGAGAAGATATGGAGTGATGATATAGTGAAGAAAGAAGATTGACAGAGATATTCAGAGGTTACCGAGAAGGTTTCAAAGAACAGTTTAAGGGACAAAGTATACAGAAGTGGTTACCGAGTTTATTTATCAATTACCAAGGAATGCTATGAGCAGGGTAATTTTATATTGAGTACATAGAGTGTGCTATAACATTTCAGATGTGAAGTTGTAGATATTTTGTAAAGATTTTGATTGAATTATTAAGTTGTGTTAGAAACCTTTAACGGGGTAAAAGACTCTAATAAAGTCTATAAATTGTAAAGCCTTTAACCAGGTACAACATTTTGTAAAAGTGTTTGTAAAATCCTTTAGCAAGGTAGATCTAAAGATCTTTATACTCCTAACAGGGTAAGCTATCAGAAATAGCTAAACATGTAGCTCTAACCGAGCAATCTTGATTACTGTAGTAGTGAAGTTGTGGGTGCCATCCCCACCACAGTTTTTCTCTCTAACCAAGAGTTTCTGCGTGACCAAAAATCTTTGTGTTATGGAGTGAAATGTTGATGAATGTTATTTCTATGATTATGTTTCAGTATTATATATTTATGAGATCAGCAATACTTAGTTTGTGTTTATTAGTAAAATTGTTTTTCAAGAAAACTTTTGAAGTACTGATTCACCCCTCCCCTCTCAGTACATTAGCTTTCCAAGTCAGACCTAACAATTGGTATCAAAGCTTAATTCTTGGTAAAGGGATTAACAACCTAAAGAGAAAGATCATATCAATGGAAGGCTATAAACAATCACACAGAATTGTGAACCTTCAAGAAGTCAAGCCTGCACTGACTCCCTTTCTTTCAGGAGCCAAGCTTGAGGCTCAGTGTTCTTCTCCACCAGTTGATGCCACATTGTCTCGTCAGCTTGTGGGTAGTCTCATCTACTTGACTCATACATGCTCTGATATTTTATTTGTAGCTGGCATGGTTTCCTGCTTCATGCAAGAACCACATGAGCTTCATTGAAAAGCTGCCAAATGCATCCTTCATTACATCCCAGGTACACATCACTATGGGATTCACTATGCAGCAGGCACAGGACTTCGCTTGGTTGGTTACATAGACTCCGATTGGGCTAGCGATCTTGATGGTCGTAAGTCTACTTTAGGTTACAGTTTTCACTTTGGTTTAGGCTCCATTTGTTGGAAGAGTAAGAAGCAACATGCTATTGCTATCTCTTTGACTGAGGCTGAGTATCAAGGAGTTGTTAACATAGCGACTCTGACCATTTGGCTTCAATAGATTCTCACAGAGTTTGGGTTCACCACTCCATGGATGATAGTTCTGAATTGCGGCAATCAGAGTGTTATTGCAATCTTGAAGAACCCGGTCTAGCACTAGCGGACCAAACACATCGAGATCCATATGCACTATATTCGAGAGCTGATTCAAGAGTAGGTAATTGACTTACAGTATTGTCCTACAGCAGAGCAAGTTGCAAACATATTCACCAAACCTTTCACCAAGAGTAAGTTCTAGCAGTTGCGAGCTCTCTTGGGGGTGCGGGATGTCTCATTAGGGGGCTCAGCTAACTTCTCCTTCCTCTCTTATGGGGGGGACTTTTTCCTCTTTAAGGTTTTTTACTTCTTCTTTGAGAGTATTTTGTACATTCATCTTTCTTTTGAGGGGGAGTTTTTTCCCATTGGGTTTTCTCCCTTTCTCTGTTTGTGAGAGATTGCATTGCATAGTTTTGCTTGCATTTGCATTTTGTACATGGGTACCTATCATGGCCTAGTCACCGGGACCCATCTTGCATTGTTGACTTGAGTCTTCATTCCCCTAAGTTGCACTTAAGGGGGGATGTTGGTGTAAATAAATATTCATTATGGATATTATTACAATTTACTTAAGTTAACTTAGAATTATGCATCTCTTCATAGTTTGGATTTGAGACACTTAGGGAAGTGTGCACATAGGGATATAGCTTGTAGGAGAAATTCCACCTTTGTGTGGTTTTATTTTGTTATTACACTCCACATTCAGTGGTTCATTGATGCAGAGAGTCTTGGAGCCTTGTTTGTTTCACCTTCTTGAGTGACTTGTCCTAGTCAACCCTACTACTAAAGTCCTTCCTATGGAACTTGGTAAGGGTTATCACAATGATTTGAGTATTTGAGATATGACATGGAAAATCAAGAGAGAAGATACGAATTGATGATATAGTGAAGAAAGAAGATTGATAGAGATATTCAGAGGTTACCGAGAAGGTTTCAAAGAACAATTTAAGGGACAAAGTATACAGAAGTGGTTACCGAGTTTATTTATCAATTACCGAGGAATGCTATGAGCAAGGTAATTTTATATTGAGCACATAGAGTCTTCTATAACATTTTAGATGTGAAGTTGTAGATATTTTGTAAAGATTTTGATTGAATTTTTAAGTTGTGTTAGAAACCTTTAACAGGGTAAAAGACTCTAATAAAGTCTATAAATTGTAAATCCTTTAACCAGGTACAACATTTTGTAAAAGTGTTTGTAAAATCCTTTAGCAAGGTAGATCTAAAGATCTTTATACTCCTAACAGGGTAAGCTATTAGAAATAGCTAAACATGTAGCTCTAACCGAGCAATCTTGATTATTGCAGTAGTGAAGTTGTGGGTGCCATCCCCACTGCAGTTTTTCTCTCTAACCAAGAGTTTCTATGTGACCAAAAATCTTTGTGTTATGGAGTGAAATGTTGATGGATGTTATTTCTATGATTATGTTTCAGTATTATATATTTATGAGATCAGCAATACTTAGTTTGTGTTTATCAGTAAAATTGTTTTTCAAGAAAAGTTTTGAAGTACTGATTCACCCCTCCCCTCTTAGTACATTAGCTTTCCAAGTTAGACCTAACAATTGGTATCAGAGCTTAATTCTTGGTAAAGGGATTAACAGCCTAAAGAGAAAGATCCTATCAATGGAAGGCTATAAACAATCACACAGAATTGTGAATCTTCAAGAAGTCAAGATCCCCATGAAGAAAAGCACTCTTCACATCCATTTGATGTACAACCCAACCATGAGCTACAACAATGGCAAGTGTCAAGTGAATGGGTTCATCTTGGCTACGGGCGCAAAGGTCTCATTATAGTCAACACCTGGAACCTAAGAGAAACCTTTCGCAACAAGACGAGCCTTATACTTATCCACACTACCATCCGCTGCAAACTTGGTTCAATAGATCCACTTACATCAAACCATCTTTCTCCCCTTAGGGAGATAGAATAAATCCCATGTGTTGTTCCTCATCAAGGAACTATACTCTTCATTTATAGCTTGGTCCCACCTAGGAACCCCTGATGCTTCCCGAAATGTCTATGGATCGAAAGTGGTAGCAATGAATGCATGTGGAAGGTCCTGATGTTGTAATCGAGTCCTCCATGTATCTGAAGGATCCCCAACAAGAGAACCCATGGACTCAAGTGTCTATCAAGCCCAATGAGGTCTAGGTGGAGGTGGAGAATGAGGCTCCTCAACTGCAAGTGGACCCTGCAGAAGTGTAACCCTACAAGACAGAGTTGAAGGAGTCTCATCATCTGAATCGCTGGCATTACTATCCACAATGGAGGAAGGTGGAGGAAGTATAAAGGCTAAGCTAGGAGAGCTTTCCTCAAAGTGAACACTCCTCTCAATAAACACCTCATGTGTCTTAGGATCCATCAATCTATATGCCTTACAAAGGGTAGGTAGGAAATAGGTTTGGGTAGGTAGGAGAAACAATATAATATTCCACATAAGGTGGAATGTAACAACAAGATAAGCTCAACAACATAAAAGGTGGAAATTCTCCTACACACACTATCCCAATGTGGCACAAACACCCAAGTGTCTCATACCCAAACTACTATTAAATGCATGTACCTAAGTAAACTTAAGTAAGTGTAATAATATCCATGATGAATAATTATTTATACCAACACCCCCCCTTAAGTGCAACTTAGGGGAATGCACTTAAGTCTACATTGCAACTAAGCAATGCAAGATGGGTCTTGGCTATGAGGCCATGTTAGGTACCCATGTACAAATGCAAATGCAATCTCCCATAAATAGAGAAAGAGAGAAAAACCCAATGGGAAAAAACCCTCCCCCAAAAGAGAGATGATGAAAGCACACAATGCTCTCAATGATGAATGAGAAGAACAAAAAATATGTCCCCACCATAAGAGAGAAGAAGAGACCATGAAGTCCTCCCTCAATGTCAAATCTCCTGCAAAGATGGTCCAATGATGATGACCAAAATACCTCCCCATAAGGAAGAAAAAGAGTCAATGCTGCACTAATAATGTCAAAGTGTGACAAAACCAGGCACCAATGTCAATGATGATGAATCACTTGCTATAACAAAAAGAAGATCAGGCATGGAGACAATCTGCTTTGAGCATCAGGGATACTTGTAAATGGCAAAAATACTGGTACAATCCAAGTCTCATGGGAGCCATGCAGAAATGTGTACAATCCAAGTCTCAATTGGAGCCATGCACCAAGTCTCACAAGATATTCATAATCTACGTGTACAAGAGGATTACATCAAATAGTCAATAATAACAAGATACAAAGGGGTGTGACACTTTGTGATAGTGCTAGTACAACATTGCTCAAGCAAGAGCATACATCATGATAAAATATTCAAATGTGGAAACATGAAAATGATGCCACCAACAAAGAAGTCATGTAGAATACTGCAGATGAAGATGCCTCCGAATGGAATTTCACCAAGAGATATAAAGGAACAACTAAACCCCCATAAAAAGATCATGTTGGCACTTGCAAATAATGGCAAAGTAGACTTCTAATTTCAACTTTACAACTTCTCAAAATGAGATATAAGAGACTTAAACAAATACTGCTAGTGATCTAAACTGAGATCCAAGAAAAATACAAGTACCAAATAGGCCAAAAAATGACCAAATACTGAAAGTACAATTTCTACTCAAAATTACTGCAAACTAATGGTAGATTACGAAAGTAGACAAAAAATTATGCACTCTCAAAAAAAATGGTACCTGAAAAGAAGTCCATATGAGCCCAAATGAATCCTCCAAAGTTGTAAAAATTGGGATTTCATGATTTTTGAAAAACCTGTATCTGAAAATCAGAAAAATCCTACACCACTATACAGATAACGAAATTCTACCCCAAAACAAAAAAAATTGCTCAAAAAAAGGAGTCCAGATGAGTGAGATATCGCTATTTGAAAAGTGTCTGCAAAATTATAATTTCTAGAAACTTTCCGTCGCAGCTTCAAACTTCAAATGCCTCTAGATTTGGTCCCCGAAGTCCGATTTGGATGAAACAAAAGGCAAAAATGACTTTCTTGGACCTCCTCAATCCAATTATGACCTTAGATTTGACCCATCAAGCTTCAATAATAACCTGCAATAGAAAGCTCCAAAATGCAAACCCCAAATAACATCAAATTTCTCTCAATTGACAAACCAATGACACTCTAATGGCTTTGATACCATGTGAGATTTTTCCAAGATCAAGGGAACAATGAAAAGTATAAAAGAGTGACAAAATAATGAAAAGAACAAACTGTATTCTCATCAATATGCAAATGATCAACTGGATTAATCAATACAATGAATATGGGCCTGCTTATATAGGCAAGGCCATATGGATATACGAGCACACAATCATGACATGTGGCTCAATGAGAAACAAGGGTAGGTAAGAAATACTAGGGATAGGTAGGATAAATAATATAATATTTCACAAGAGGTGGATGACCCACTGAATGTGGAGTGTAACAGCAAAATAAGACCACAAAAGGTGGAATTTCTCCTACAAGCTATATCCCTATGTGCACACTTCCCTAAGTGTCAAATCCAAACTATGATGAGATGCATAATCCTAAGTTAACTTAAGTAAAGTGTAATAATATCCATAATTAATATTTATTTACACCAACAACAATTTCTCATAACCCTTATGGGTTATGTAGAACTACAAGTTTTGAGCTTAGCTCTACATAACTCGTACGGGTTATGTAGAACTAGAATTTTTGGCCTTAGTTCTACATAACTTGTATGGGTTATGTAGAACTAGGAACCAAATAGGAAGTGGGGAAAGAGAGAGAGAGAGAGAGAGAGAGGAGAGAGAGAGAGAGAGAGAGAGGAATAGTAGATAGGGAGAGAGGAATAGAATAGGATAGGGAGAGGGGGATGGAGAGAGAGTTAGAGTTAGAGAGAGAGAGAGAGAGAGAGAAGGAGAGGGGGATAGATGGAGAGGGAGAGAGGGAGATTGGGAAAAGGAGAGGGGGAGAGGGAGAGAGAGTGATATTGGGAAAAAAAGAGGGAGAGAGAGAGTAAGGGGAGAGGGGGTAAGAGAGAATAGGAGATAGGAAGAGAGGGAGATAATAGGACAAAGAGAGAGAGATAGATAGAGAGAGAGAGAGTAGGATAAGGAGATGGGGATGGATGGAGAGGGAGAGAGAGGGAGATTAGGAAAAGGAGAGGGAGAGAGGGAGACAGAGATGGAGAGAAATGGAGATTGGGAAAAGGAGAGGAAGAGGGAGATGGATGGAGAGGGAGAGAGTGATATTGGGAATGGGAAAAGGAGAGGGAGAGGGGGAGAGAGAGAGAGAGAGAGAGAGAGAGAGAGAGAGAGAGAGAGAGAGAGAGAGTAGGATAAGGAGAGGGGGATGGCTGGAGAGGGGGAGAGAGGGAGATTAGGAAAAGGAGAGGGGGAGAGGGAGAGGGAGAGAGAGGGAGATTGGGAAAAGGAGAGGAAGAGAGAGAGAGAGAGAGAGAGAGAGAGAGAGAGAGAGGGAGGAAAGGGGGTATGGGATAGGAAGAGAGGGAGAGAATAGGATAAGGAGAGAGAGAGTAGGATAAGAAGAGGGGGATGGATGGAGAGGGAGAGAGAGGGAGGATTAGGAAAAGGAGAGGGAGAGAGGTATATTAGAAAAAGGAGAGGAGAGGGATATTGGAAAAAGGAGAGGGAAAGAGAGAGAGAGAGAGAGAGAGAGAGAGAGAGAGAGAGAGAGAGAGAGAGAGAGAGAGAGTAGGGGGAGAGGGGGGTAAGAGAGAAAATACGGGATAGGAAGAGAGAGAGAGAGAGAGAGAGAGAGAGAGAGAGAGAGAGAGAGAGAGAGAGAGGAGAGAGAGAGAGAGAGAGAGAGCAGGGGGTAAGAGAGAGAATAGGGGATAGGAAGAGAGGTAGAGAGAGAGAGGGGGGAGATTGGGAAATGGAGAGGGGGAGAGGGGGAGAGGGAGATTCAAAAAATGAGAGAGAGAGAGAGAGAGAGAGAGAGATTGGGAAATGGAGAGGAGGAGAGGGAGAGGGAGAGAGGGAGATTGGAAAAATGTGTGTGTGTGTGTGTATGTGTGTGTGTGTGTGTGAGACAGAGAGAGAGAGAGAGAGAGAGAGAGTCAGAGAGAGTCAGAGAGAGATTATGAGATAGGAAGATATGAATAGAATAGAATAAGGAGAGGGGGATGGAGAGAGTTAGAGATTGGAAAAATGAGAGAGAGAGAGGGGGGGAGAATAGTAGATAGGAAGAGAGGAATAGAATAGGATAAGGAGAGGGGGATGGAGAGAGAGTTAGAGATAGAGAGAGAAGAGGAAAATTGGGAAATGGAGAGAGAGAGAGAGAGAGAGAGAGATTAGGGGGAGGGGGTAAGAGAGAATAGGAGATAGGAAGATAGGGAGAGAATAGGATAAGGAGAGAGAGATAGAGAGAGAGAGAGAGAGAAAGGGGGGGGGATGGATGGAGAGGGAGAGAGAGGGATATTAGGAAAAGGAGAGGGGGAGAGGGATATTGGAAAAAGGAGAGGAGAGGGATATTGGAAAAAGGAGAGGGAGAGAGGAGGAGAGAGAGAGAGAGGGAGGGAGGGAGAGAGAGAGACAGAGAGAGAGGGGGGTAAGAGAGATAATAGGGGGAGAGAGAGAGAGAGAGAGAGAGAGAGAGAGAGGGGGGGTAAGAGAGATAATAGGGGAGAGAGAGAGAGAGAGAGAGAATAGGGGATAGGAAGAGAGGGGAGAGAGAGAGAGAGGGGGGGAGATTGGGAAATGGAGAGGGGGGAGAGGGAGAGAGAGGGATATTGGAAAAGAGAGAGAGAGAGAGAGAGAGAGAGAGAGAGAGAGAGGAGAGAGAGAGAGAGAGAGAGAGAGAGAGAGAGAGAGATTGGGAAATGGAGAGGAGGAGAGGGAGAGGGAGAGAGGGAGATTGGAAAAATGTGTGTGTGTGTGTGTGTGTGTGTGTGTGTGTGTGTGTGTGTGAGAGAGAGAGAGAGAGAGAGAGAGAGAGAGAGAGTAGGGGGAGAGGGGATAAGAGAGAGAATAGGAGATAGGAAGAGAGGAATAGGATAAGGAGAGGGGGATGGATAGAGGATTAGAGACAAAGATAGAAGGGGTTAAGGAGAGGGGGAGGGAGGGAGATTAGGAAAAGGAGAGGGAGAGAGAGGGAGATTGGAAAAATGAGAGAGAGAGAGAGAGAGAGAGAGGAGATAGGAAGAGAGGGAGAGAATAGGATAAGGAGAGGGGGAGGGAGAGAGAGGGGGTTATTTAAAACTATGAATAGTACTTTTTGTTTTTCAAAACCCATGTGGGTTTTGGTTTGGTAAGAGGGTTGGAAAATGACCCTAAGGCTTGCAAACCCATTTTCCCCCCATTTTTGTCCCTTTACCCATTTTTTCATCATCCAACATGATTTCTCAACTTCATCGTCATCAGGTTTACAAATGATCAAGTGGGTATCTCTAAAATTACCACCATAATCTCACACATCTTCTCAGTTTTCTGACCATATAAATGTTTCTATTTTTGGACAACATTAGCATAGTAAACTTTAATTTTCTTTATCAGTGCCTTGATAGTCCTCACAGACATATGTCTACCATTTTTTTAATAACTTTTGATATACTTGACTAAATTTAAAATAAATTACATATTATTGTTATACACTAGATTCTATACACTTCTAAAAAAAATTTGCATTTTTTATTAATTTGATGCAAGTTATGCCAAGCGCACGAACAAGTACCAAATCTTCAGGATGTTGTCACTTCAAAAAATCATAAAAAAAAATACTAAACGGAAAATTACAAAAAAATACACAACTTCTAGATCTCACTCTTACCTATAATCCTACCAAAGGGTTTTCCAAAATACTAACTCTAACTATATATTTTGTGCAACGCAAAAAAATAACTATGTTATATTTTCCAAAAAAATCAGGAACAGTTTTTCATGCATGAAAGGTTTGACCCTCTTAATATTATCCAATTTTTAAAAAAATTAGTAGTTTAGAAACTAGATTCAGAGTACTACGATTCTTATTCTTTTTCTAACTCCTAGTTTTGAGTGCATGACCTTCAAATATCTCTTTGAAGTTCAGGTTAATCCATTTTTAGAAAAAAAAAGTGGCCGCTTATACCCCCCTTTTTGTTCACCATCTTGGTGCACTTACCTTGATTGGAGATGTTTTTATCCTTGAGTATCTATACATCATCATATGTTATACACAGTGTAAGAAACAAAGTTTATTAAACCCTGCATTTTTGTTTCTCACAGACCCGTCTTGCATGCTTAAGACATCCTTATTGCCTTTGTTTCTTTTAACAGGTTTTCATTTTGACGTTTCTCTTAAAACTAAATTATGAATTGTGTATGATTTCATCGTTCATTATATCATGCACATTGCCATGGCTCCTGACTAGGATTGAGATGGGTACCCTGAGTAGTGCCATAAATTATAACCCTATAATTTTATACTCATATTGTGCCCTTGTCTTAGTGTGTTTCCTCCTAGCTCTTTTCCAAGCCTATTTATGGCCTTTGCATTGCAAACTGTCATTATATGATCATATGGTGATCCAAGGTTTTGTCTTGAGCCTGAGTGCACCTAAGCCATCTTTGTTTCACCCTTTTCTAGGTGGTCAAGGGCACTATGTGTCCTTGCCCTAGTGGTCAAGGGTGTGTTTGTCACTACAAATGATTTCCCAAGGATTTCCTATTAAATAGCCAATTTCAATCTTGAGATCCTTGGATTAGTGGCCAACAAATGATATTTCAATCAAAGGATTGAAAGATCTCTTGCTTTTTAGGCTCTGCTAAACCTAGGTGGGTGTACCTTGCAATATTTAAATTTTCAACACAAATTTATGAATATTGCATACATAGCAGATATCTCCCAATGAAAATATACCAAGGAAATAACCAATTACTTCAAAATATGGTTATATTCTTGGTTTATCATCATCAACTCAACAATTAGGAGTGAAATTCAAACTAAACCTACTTCTATAATAGAAAATTAAAAGAGATTGTAATCATTAAGGTGTTTGTGAAACGGATTTGAAACAAGGATAGATCAATGACTAATTCCTAGGGAAATGGAGTCAAACTACCAATGCATTTACATCTATAATTGACTTAAATACAACTATTTAATCCTAACATTTATGCATTCAAGATTCTACTTATTGATCACAACATATATCTTCATATTCACTATAATATGATCACAAACTTTAATTCTCTCCTTGAAAGAAACCCATGAAACACATTACACATTCACACAAAAAGTATATAGACAAACCAATACATCCTTAACATGATAGTTCATATGAATAATATGACACAAATTAGAGACAATCCTTAAACATATTCTCATTTATAGTTTAAAATAGTTGATACAATATCATGGATATAAACTTCTCTGCAAATTGCATTCCATTACTATAGCAAAATCAAACTACATGTAAGCTACCTGCCCAAATGACTCTTTTAGAACCCTTAGCCAATGATCTTGATTTTCCTTTCATAATATTAATGGAGCAACAAGCTTCAGATCAATTGGCACACTTAAAAAAAAATTGATTCAATTTTATTTATAATTAAAAATATGTTAAAAGCATCTTTACATTTCTCATAGAGAAAAATATTTAGTTAGTATTGGAGGGAATTCAAAAATAAAACTATAAAGCCTGTCGATGTTGATTTCTTCCAACCAACTTGCCAATGTAGACCCTCCTAACTAAAATATTAGCGAACAGAGAAAATGAAACATAACACATAAGATATTGAGAAGATTAGAATATTTAAATGTACATAAAGGATATCTTATTTTATTCACTCTTCAATAGATACCTGTGTCTACTGGGCCTATCAAGGCTCTATTTAAGTGGGATATGGTCTCTAAATTATTTTTCCTTCATTTTCTATGAGTTTAAAATAATTTTAATTGTGACAAGCATTCAATATATTTATAATTGGCATATACACCATTGAGGTCATTGACATGCTTCATTTTAAATTCCAATGAAAACATTTTATTCAATTGAACACTTATATTCAAAACAACCTTTTCATCATCACTGAGGACAATACTTGTGGCCTGTGGTAACATATAGATGATCTCCATTTTCCATTCTTCTAGAATTTTTAAACTTCCATCAATGTCTTTAAGGAATGAGGGGAAATGATTATCTTTCATTTGATCATATCTATTCAATTCTTTGATCAACTTCTTATAAAAAAAATTGTGTGCTTTCATCCATTTACCAACTTGCTTCATTGAATCCTCTAACTTTTCTTGAATAGGATCTTGTGTGACTTCCTCTCTCTTTGAATCTAACCTTCCTTGTAAACAATAATGTTCTTTAGTGTCTTTATATGTTCCAACAAATAGATTCCAAAATCTGTCAAGATGTAGCAATAATTTTTCAAATTTGTCATTCATTAACCTTGTGACAACATTGGCTTGTGTAGCCTTCCACTATTGAACTACCCATTTTTTTCTTTTCTCTAGCTTTATTGCTTCTCTTTTTCAATAAGACCCATCTAAAGTAACCTTGATCAATATTTTCTCATTATCAGGTGTGTGATTTATTGGCAATGGATTAGTCCCTAAAGAATATGATAGCCTATCTCTAAAATTCACATTCTCTTCCCTCAAGTGCACATTTGATCTCTTATACATTTTTTTTCCTTTATTATCTTCTTAGTAAATTTTGTTGCATTAATTGTTAGGTCCACAACTTCAACTGGATCTATATCTTCTAATCTATGAACAATGATTTATCTGTATATTTGGCTTAGGTCCTCAATGGTGAGAGGTCTCTTGCCTAGTGGATATAAAGACCACGTATAAAAAGACTTGTTATTAGGGTGGAATCCTAATCCAGTGTAAATTTTGTATGCAACTTCTTCACTCAATTTAACTTTCATTTTTTGATTGCTCCTCAAGTTGTCAAAGGCTATGGTTGAGCCAATATCCCATTTGGGTAAAATTAGGACCCCCACTTACTGCAACAATCTTCTTCCCTTTTATGGGGTCATTTATGTCATTTCCTCATCCACCTCATCTTGCAATTCCTTAAAATTTTGTGCATGCATTTTTGGGCCAGTGTTATCTCGTTCTCTTATTTGTTTTCCTTTGTACTCGATAATAAATGCTTGGAATTCGAGAGTGTACAAAACAATCATCAGAAACAAAATTTTGGTTGGAAAGATGTTTGATATCATCAAATAGTTGATCAGACAACAAGGTTACTATCCTATAGGGGATTGTATTTTTAATTATAGGTTGTTGAATCCCTTCATACTCTTCCTCATCTCCCCCATCTTCATGCTTCTCTTCAAAGCTAGCCACATCAACCAAGAAACTTGTTTTTGGGGTGCATTGAGGTGACATATGAGCAAGAGGAGTCACACTTTCTACTTCCATTGGTCTCACCTCCTATTCAGGTTTTGCTCCTCTACATCTTATAAAGGCCTCTAGTGGCACACCAGTTAGTAACTTTGATTCATGTTGAATCATTCTCGCTATCATCGTCATGTAATATATTTCAATAATGAAAGTACTTCTATATGAGGTATTTTGCCTCATTCACCACCTCTCTAGTACCATGATCTTATTGTCAATGACATTCCTTCTTGCAGCATTGCCTTCTTCACAATTCTTTATTATGTCATCATGAAAGTAATGTTCATGAGAATTTCATATTAAGTGTTGTGCAATTTTATTCTCTTCAAGAGAACCTTCAGGATCAAAATGACTCTTGGTGTGACCATAGGGAATTCCATAAGATGTGATTTTTATTTAATGAGGGGGTATCCCTCAAATGCAATAAGTTGGAAGTCTCCAAATTTCAAAGTTGTAGGCAAAAAGGACTTCTTATGGAAAGTTTTGAAGTGCAAATGATCTCAATTGACCATTTGTCTCACAATCTCCAAAAACGTAACTTTGTCAAGCACAATGACTGGAAATAGATATGGACCTCCCTCAAAACCAAACACTCTAATCTTGGTGAAATCACTAAAATCATACTAGTCTCCCTAGTTATGATCAATCTGTATCTTGGTCTATTTGTCCTTGGGTCTAGGAAATTTATGAATTGTGGGGGATAACCTATAATCCCATGGGTGACCTAATTTG
This sequence comes from Cryptomeria japonica, assembly GCF_030272615.1. Classification (NCBI taxonomy): domain Eukaryota; kingdom Viridiplantae; phylum Streptophyta; class Pinopsida; order Cupressales; family Cupressaceae; genus Cryptomeria; species Cryptomeria japonica. Next base: position 550,243,780 of record NC_081407.1, on the reverse strand, counting down.
ATATAAATGTGTCTCATAAATAATTATTAAAATTTAAATAATGAGTTGTGTCACACCTCCAGTCTCATATGGTTTTCCACATTTGAGTTGGACATATGTTTTCATCATAATCCTCATCTACAAGCCTTAATGGGTGCTTCGAGATGTTCTTTTCCCATCCTATGAAAAAATGAGGTGCATTAATAATGAATAATGTTTGAAGACAATAATCTCATTGTTCTTTTTGACAAAAGCAAAGCCTCTGTTAATCTCATCTACAAGAAACTCTACATAATCAAAATTTCTAGCGTACGACTCTAAATATCAGCAGCAAGAATCATGGGGATAGTTGACATATTTTCATGTGAATCCTTTCCAAAAACTTGGCACATAGAGTAGTATGTATACTCATAATACTCTTTAAAAAATTTAACAAAGAAGGGTGTCTTGTATGTATCCTAGAAAACTATTAAGCATCCATCCTGAGTTCTTGGTCTGTCATATGGGAGTCATTTTATCTTGTAGTCATTATCACACATGTGATATTCATCAAGAATATCTGCCAAATTGAGTCTATGGTCACATATTAAATCCTCCTTGAACACTTGACAAATAAAGTCTATGATTATCTTCATGAATTTTATCTCATTTAGATAACAAGTTTATTTTCTCTTTGGGACGACTTTTTTTAATAGCTCTTATTAACTCCACATTAACGAACACATTCGGTACCACTAGCCTTCCAAAATTCAATCTCCAAGGGTTACACACGAGTATTCTTGTAGTGATACCTAAATAAGTCACAACCACGCAAGGGAGTCTAGACATCCCTAAGGCCTCTTTGAACATGCTTGAATATTTTTGCAGTGGGGTTGATACTCTGACTTGCTTGGCCTCATAGCTAATGCAGGCAATTGGTCAATCAAATTTTGATAGAATTGTGTTTCTTTATTTTTCCTCTTATATTTTGACTGAGGAGGGGTCTACGAAGAACTTGTCATTCTACTAAGGTTTCTTCAGGGTGGTAGAATCCACTAAAACCTCTTATGATAAACAAAACACTAGAGTGTCCTCCTTTAAGTCAGTTCTCAATTATGGTGAATAATTTCTAGCAGACCCTAGACTTAAATCTTGGAGACTCCTAATTATCACAGAGAATATTCACAACCAAAATAAAGGGAGCAAACTTCGAGACTTACTGCTTTAGGAGAATTGCACATTTTGAACTTCAGAAAGAACTCAATCTTTTCACTGCCAAATTCTTGGGAGCTCAATTCTGCTCTCTATCAAGGTTTAGGGAAATCAAAAAGTGTTTTTTGTGACTCAATTGATTGAAAAAACTTGACTCACCCAAGTTTTTTCATCAATGTTTGCTCATGTGAACTCCCATGTTACCAATGAAGCAATTACCTAGTTTTAATTTCATCCATCAATTTGACAAATTGACTATCATTAGGGAGGTTTGAATATTTTCACCGAGCTATTTCTTTTGTCTCATTAATATTTCTAGTTCATTAGGTTAAAGAAGGGCACTTGAAGATGTGCATACCTCCTAGTGATAAGATTTATTTTTTGTGTTGATGGTATCAGTAGATTGTTGGAGCATTCAAAGGCATCCAACTATATACATAGGTCCTACCGATAAGACCTTGTGAACTTTGTATTACATTATTGGGTCACTAAAACAATGTTATAACATTGAGCTATGTCCAAGAAATAGGCTCATGCACCACCATCTTTGTCTCTTTCTATCATTGGGTCATTGGGCCAATTTCAAGTGTCCAACAACATAATAAAGCCTCATTAATGTCCATGTCATTGTTTTATATCAGGCCCACTAACTCGCTCCACAATCCATCATTGGATCATTGGGCTTTAAATGACCACTCAATGACATATTGAAGCCTCAATGATACACCTGTTGATGCTTCCTTGAACCACTTCTTTACTTTCATGTTGGGTTGTTGGGCCACAAAAGGGCACCCAATGACTAACGTAGGCCCTAGTGATCGACCACTTCATGCATGTGAATGCAATGCACCATCACTTGATAATTGGGGCTTCAATGTGTACCCAACTATAGTTCGAGCTCCATCGATGAGCTTTTCCCACTTAGCCTAGGACTTGAAGGGATCCATCATTGGGTCATTAGGTCATGGAATGGCACTCAACAACCAATGCAAGCCTCAATGATGGGGATCACTTAAGTGACTTATTCTACACATGGGCTTTTGACACTTTGTTAAGAAATTTTTAGGCCTTGAGGGGCCATGTATTAGGAAATAATAAACATTCAAAGCATTAAGCACTTGGGAAAAATTAAATTGGGTGAAACCTAGAGAGCTAACCTTGGGATTGGTAACTCGATGACTAAAACACCCTTAGATGAATAATTAAAGTGACTTGCAACTGGATATTGCAAGTTTACAACAAATTAGAATAGAACAAGGGAAACAAAATTATAATATATCTTAAGGTTTCTTCCCAAGTGTAACATGCACATTTAAATGAGAAATTTTGTAGTTCCAATAGGGTGCTAAGTGTCCTTGGCCCCTAGATTGAGCTCGTTATTAAACATGATGATGCCTTGATTTCTGTCAATTGATCCTTAATCCTAATATTTCAATATGACCAATGGATTTTGGACTAATTTATGAAATACCTTGAGAACCCTATATAAGAACATCTTTCTAATTCATTTTCTTATCCATACACATCATAAGCACCCATTAAGCATCATTTCATCCCACCATATTCTTCAAGATAAATCTTTCTTTAGAACTAAGCATTATGGAGTAGAAAGTTGCAGCAATCTACATGCAAGCATGTTTTCATGATTGATCCTCATTATATCTTCCAATGTCATGTTATTGCATCAACAATTGTGTTCATATTCAAAGAGAGTTGCATCATCACCATTATCAACATTGGCTAGCTAGGAGTATAATATTGCATATCTAACATTTTACTTTCAAGCTTTCACTTCATTTATTTTATTAAAGTTAAATTCCAAACCCAAGTTTTAACCTAGGAAAGCCCCTAGCAACCCAACACCTTTTTCTCTCTTGTGCGTGCAAGTGATAGCTTTTGCAGATAATGAATATAAAGCCAAAAAGAGCAAATTGAGACACATAGGACCAATTTTGAAGAACCAAAAAGACTGGGTTAATGTTTCCTAGCATCAGTGGTCAATACTTTTTTGATAAAATTTTAAGGAGATACCTAGAGAAGCATCTTGATTCTAAAACTATTTTTGTTGTTTGCATCCAACACTTTTGGGTCAAGGTCACCTAGCATCATTGAATCACATTTTTGAGCCCAGATTTTAGCCACATGTTTCTCTTTTCTTCCCATTTCTAGAATTGTAGTTGATGCCTACATATCTAATCTAAAACTCTTTGTGCATGTTGATCATTGGGGTATGTGGACAAAGATGGTGGTCAGAAAAGTGGACACCACCTTAAAAAAACATGAATAAAAAACATGTACGCTGTACTAAAATTTGAAATCACCACGTACGCGCTTAGCTCAGTTGTTCTTGAGCCTAAAGAAAGATACCGCGTACGCGCTGTCTTGAGGAAAGTGAGCATGTAGGCGCTGTTTTTAGGAAAGTGAGTGTGTATGTGCTCATAAGCCCTAAAAAACCGTGTATGTGGTACTTGTCAAAAAACATTTTTTAAAAAAGGACTGGGTCTTATTTTCTTTGTGACCACGGTGTTTTTTTCTCCTTTTTCTCCATGAAACCACAAACAAGCTACCACATTTCTCCACCAAATGCTATGGATCAAGGTTAGTTTTTCTTAATTTTTGTCTTTCTTTCTCGTTTATTCAATTTGTTTTACATTTTGAATTTAATTTCGTTTATTTTGATTAGGTTTTTTTTTTTTTGTTTCAAAAACCAGATTCTGATAATCTACAACAACAACAACAACAAAATGCACCTCCTAAGAACCCCAAACAAACCCCACAAGATACACCTCCAGTTCCTCCTTTTGACCATACACCTAAAACACAAGAGCAATTGATTAATCAGTTAGGGCAAAACATGTCTAAAATAAATAGACTGATTAATAAATTGAAAACATATGAGCTTGAGCATCATAAATCCCTTGCCACTAGCCTATAAATATTTGCTAATGGTGCCACAACCATTTTCACACAAATTATGAAATGGGGAAACTTTAGGGATATGTGTCATCAATACTATGCTGGTGGGTTATCATACGAGGAAGTGAAAAACAAAAATATGTAAACAACAAATATGTGCCCTTTCTATTGATCCTAAAATTGGTTAGTTGTTACCTCTTAATGCAAAGAGGTTTCCCATACATTGGTGTACCAATGTGCAGATGAAGAAATTTTTTTGGCAGAGGTGGTCGATGGTCTTTGATGATCTACCTTGTAATAATTATGAGGTGCCATTGTATTTTTTGAGAAAAGTATACTATGAGTTTGTCCTGAATGTGCGGCCAAACTATTTTGACATGAGAGAGTTCCATAGTAGAGTTGGCGGCTCTACCCAAGATAGACCTGGAGCCTGTAGGCGATTAGCCTTGTAGATTTGCCACCCCCTAGCACCCAAACCCAAGGTGCATCAGGTTGTCACAGTAGAGCTAAAAGAGTTGATGAGATACAAAATCTTTAGGTGGACACATCATTGACTGGTGCCATCATCTAGCATAGGACACAGTTAGCACACCCTCTTGTACTAGATGATGAGCCATTAGTTGCTCCAGGTGGCAACAAAGAGCCCATTCAAGATGTGTGTGTCAGTTGCTCGAGGATATGCTCAGGGACAGATGACACAGCCATTGCAGATGGATCCACATCTCATTCATGCATGATTTGCAGGAGTAGATGTCAAACCCATACGGCTGAGGATGTGGCGCTGACAAAGGAGTTGATGGACATGTTGTTTGGCCATCAGCCGTAGACACAAGTGTGTTGATTTGAATTCATAGAATTTTATTTATCAATCACTTTAAATTTGTAATTACATAAATGAATTTTCATTTATACATCAATTTAAATTGATACAAATGATATGCATTTTAGGATGTAGCAGCGGTATCCCATACTCCTCCCACAGTTACTACAATTGCAACTTTGATGCCTGAGCTATAAATTTTGTAACATGTTAAAATAGAATAGTACACTTTGAATTCAAAAAAATTACAAGATATACTAACTATCTTTAATGCTTGGTCCAATTTTTGGTTTGTAGGTGTTGATAGGGGACCAAATGTCCCAGATTGATGACATCACACTCTCAGTGATCAATTTTGGCCTGCAAGGTTATATGGTATCATATTTTGTAGACCCTTTTTTATGTATTATTTTGATGGAATATGCAAGTCATTTCATTTTAGATTTTTAAAATTATGTTTAATATATTATCTGTACTAATATCTCATGTTAATATTTTTTTTTTAGGGTATCCCCTTCGCATCTAGGCCTCGTCCTAAGCAAAAGAATTCCTCGAAGACGCCAAAATGTGGGAAGAAGGTAATTGAACATATTTTTAGTTGTACAATTGTTTTAAAATGTTAATGTCTTAGTTGGGATTTTTAGATTGATTAGTGTTTTTTGTCTATTTTACATGTGCAACGACCATTGAGCTATGTGGATTTGTTGAATGCACTCGATTTGCCCGTGGATCGAGAGATGGCGGAGGTATGCATCTCTACTTTATTTTCTTGATTTCATGATTATATGCATGTGTACATGTGAACTTGTGATAAATTATAATCTTATAACTTTTTCATACAAGAAATATCCATAGCTACTTCATCAATGATGAGCCCTCCTCTGTGCACAGGAGAAGCATCTCAGGATCTGGTACACTTTTGTTTGATATATTACATTAATTGTTTTTAACCTACAATACTTATCATTATATTAATTGTATTTAATCTTTGATCATTTTTGTATAGGTAATAGTACCAGTTTCTCCATCGATGGTGAGCCATCCTCAGTCCAATGGAGAAGCATCTCAAGCACCGGTACGTCATTGTTCTATATATTATAACTTTTAAGTGTTTTTGATGTATTTATGTTAGTACATTGTATTAATTGTAAATTTAATCTACAATATCCCCTTTCACAGTTTGACCATAACATGGATCCTTTTAAGTTTGTCTTCAAGAAAACTCCTAAGAGTGACAAGGAGAGGAGAGCGAAGATATTAGCTCTGAGATCAGTCGATGAGGTAATCTACATTTCAATTGCAAAGGAATTATAGTTAAATGCATAGTTATGTTGTTAATTGTGAACTATTTTCTACAAAAGAATTCTAAGTTGGCTTTCGAATTGTGGTTTTGAAGCCATCTACAGAGCCACGTACTGCATCGAAGAGGCTTGATTTTGATGATCCACCACAAGTTTAGGATCATATAGTGTTAGTTGTGGTCATAAAATGACCAATACATGTAGATATATTCTACATTTTTATTGTATATCAATTTAGACATGGCATATGTCACATTTTTTTAATACTTGTATTGACTTGGTAGACATGCCTTTATATATATATATGTTGATATTCGATCCAATAAATGTGTACTGAGTTCATTATTGTGTATTCGTTGTATTTCCTGGTTGTCCTTTTATAAAGTTAATTGATCATTTGCCTATGTAATCAACAATATGAATATAAAAAACAAAAATCTATGATATAAAACATTGCAATCGTGGAATATGATTCTATTAAATTTCTAAAATGTTGAATTAACCCTACAAAACTCCTTGTATTCAGTTCATTATTGTGTATTCGTTGTATTTGGTGGCTGCCCTTTTATAAATTTAAATGAATGTTTGCCTATGTAATAAACAATATGAATATAAACAACAACAAAATGTGTGTGGTGTGAGAGCACCCTCATGCTTGCAATGGTCAAATTTTGGTTCATGTGTTTGGGCTCATTTGGATTAAAGATGTAAAAGTTGCTCAATTGTTGTCTAAGTTGCTCAATTATCGTCAAAGTTGTCAAAGTTGCCAAAGTTTGTTGTGTGCACAAACCAACATCATGGGCACATCTGGTTGGGTAATTTTACGCTATTCATTCTCCTCTTGTGCATCCCAAAGTGTCAGAACGTCGAGAGTCATACCCTACTGCACGATCTCTCAAGTGCCTTGAGTCCAAAAAATTGTCAAACTTTGATAGACTGTTTCTTCCAATCTAGGACACATATGATCGATCTGTTTGAACTTGTGGGGTCATGTGAGACTCCTCTACAATGGCCTATCTCATTTTCTGATGACTTGGAGCCATTTTCAATTGGTAGCATTTTTTTGCCTGTTGTAAAACCCGTTAGTTGCATGCAATGCAAAGTTGCAAGACGGGCTAGAATTGATTCAATTTGTCATGTGCACAAACCGACATCATGAGTGCATCTGGGTGGGAAGTTTTATGCTAGGCATGCTCCTCTCGTGCATCCCAAAGCATCAAAATGTCGAGAATCATACCCTACCGGTGCGATCTCTCAAGTGTCTTGAGTCCAAACAATTGTCAAACTTTGACGGACTTATTTTTCCAATCCAAGACACATATGATCAATTTGTTTGAACCTATGGGGTTGCATGAGGCTCCTCTACAATTTCCTATCTCGGTATCTAACGACTCGAAGCCATTTTTAATTGGTAGCATTTTTTTGCCTGGTGCAAAAATTGTCAGTTGTATGCAATGCAAAGTTGCAAGATAGGCTAGAATTGATTTGGTTCATCATGTGGACAAACTGACATCACAAGCACATCTGGGTGGGCAGGTTTATTCTAGGAATTCTCTTCTCATGCATCCCAAAGTGTCGAAACATCAAGAGTCATACCCTACCGACGCGATCTCTCAAGTGCCCTAAGTCCAAAAAATTATCAAACTTTGATGAACTTTTTCTTCCAATCCAGAGCACATATGATCAATCCATTTGAACCTATGGGGTCATGTGATGCTCCTCTACAATGACCTATCTTGGTTTCTAACGGCTAAGAGCCATTTTCAATTGGTAGCATTTTTTTGCCTGTTGCAAGAACCGTCAGTTGCATGCAATGCAAAGTTGCAAAATAGGCTAGAATTGATTCGGTTCATCTTGTACACAAACCAACATCATGAGAATGTCTAGGTGGGAAATTTTAAACTGAAGCATGCTCCTCTCATACATCCCAAAGCGTCGGAATGTCAAGAGTCATACCCTAGCAGCACAATCTCTTAAGTGCCCTGAGTCCAAAAAATTGTCAAACATTGATGGACTGTTTCTTCCAATCAAGAACACATATGATCGATCCATTTGAACCTGTGGGGTTGCATGAGGCTCCTTTACAATGGCCTATCTTGGTTTTTGATGAATCGGAGCCATTTTCAATGGGTAGCATTTTTTCACCTACTACAAGAATTGTCAGTTGCATGCAATGCAAAGTTGCAAGATAGGCTAGAATTGATTCAGTTCGTCGTGTGCACAAACCAACGTCACAAGAGTGTCCAGGTGGGAATTTTTATGCTATGCATTCTCCTCTCGTGCATTTCAAAGCATCAAAATGTCAAGTCATACCCTACTAGCACGATCTCTTATGTGCCCTGAGTCCAAAAAATTGTAAAAATTTGACAGACTATTTCTTCCAATGCAAGACACATATGATCAATCCATTTGAACCTGTGGGGTTGCATGAGGCTCCTCTACAATGGCCTATCTTGGTTTCTGATGACTCATAGCCATTTTCAATTGGTAGCATTTTTTTGCCTGTCGCAAGAATTGTCAGTTACATGTAATGCAAAGTTGCAAGATAGGCTAGAATTGATTTGGTTCATCATGTGCACAAACCGACATCACAAGCATGTCCAAGTGGGTAGGTTTACAATAGGTATGCTCCTCTCATGCATCCCAAAGTATCAGAACATCGAGAGTCATACCCTATTGGTGTGATCTCTCAAGTGCCCTGAGTCCAAAAAAATATCAAACTTTGATGGACTGTTTCTTCCAATCCAGAACACATATGATCAATCTGTTGAACCTGTGGGGTCATGTGAGGCTCTTCTACAATGTCCTATCTCAGTTTCTGATGACTCAGAGCCATTTTCAATTGGTAGCATTTTTTCACCTACTGCAAAAACTCTCAGTTGCAAGATAGGCTAGAATTGGTTCATTTCGTCTTGTGCACAAACCAATGTTATGAGTGTGTTTGGGTGGGCATTTTTACACTAGGAATGCTCCTCTCATGCATTCCAAAGCGTCGAAATGTCGAGAGTCATACCCTACCAACGTGATCTCTCAAGTGCCCTCAAACTTTGACAGACTATTTTTTCCAATTCAGGACACATATGATCGATCCATTTGAACCTATGGGGTCGCGTGAGGCTCCTCTAAAATTTACTATCTTAGTTTCTGATGACTCGGAGCCATTTTCAATTGGTAGCATTTTTTTGCCTGCTGCAAAAAATGTTAATTGCATGCAATGCAAAGTTGTAAGATAGGTTAGAATTGGTTCAACTTGTTGTGTGCACAAACCAATGTCATGAGCACATCCAGGTGGGAAGGTTTACGCTAGGCATTCTCCTCTCATGCATCCCAAAGCGTCGGAACATCGAGAGTCATACCCTACCAGCATGATCTCTCAAGTGCCCTGATTCTAAATAATTGTCAAACTTTGACAGACTATTTCTTCCAATCCATGACATATATAGTTGATCTATTTGAACCTATGGGGTCATGTGAGGCTCCTCTATAATGTACTATCTCAGTTTCTAATGACTCAGAGCCATTTTCAACTGGTAGAATTTTTTCACCTACTGCAAAAACCGTCAGTTGCATGCAATGCAAAGTTGCAAAATAGGCTAGAATTGATTCGGTTCATCGTGTGCACAAATCAACATCACAAGTGCATCCGGGTGGGTAGGTTTATGCTAGGCATTCTCCTGTCATGCATCCCACAGTGTCAAAACATTGAGATTCATACCCTACGGACGCGATCTCTCAAGTGTCCCGAGTAAAAAAAAATGTCAAACTTTGACAAACTATTTCTTCTAATCTAGGACACATATGATAAATTTGTTTAAACATGTGGGGTCATGTGAGGCTCCTCTATAATGGCCTATCTTGGTTTCTGACGAATTGGAGCCATTTTCAATTGGTAGCATTTTTTCGCCTACAACAAAAATTGTCAGTTTCATGCAATGCAAAGTTGCAAGATAGGCTAGAATTGATTTGGTTCATCTTATGCACAAACCAACATCATGAGTGCATCCGGGTGGGTAGGTTTATGCTAGGCATGCTCCTCTCATGCATCCCAAAGCGTCGAAACGTCGAGAGTCATACCCTACCGATGCAATCTCTCAAGTGCCCTGAGTCTAAATAATTGTCAAACTTTGATGAACTGTTTCTTCCAATTCAGGACATATACTATCAATCTATTTGAACCTATGGGTTCACCTGAGGCTCCTCCACAATGGCCTATCTTGGTTACTGACGACTTAAAGCCATTTTCAATTGGTAGCATTTTTTTGCCTGCTGCAAAAACTGTCAATTGCATGCAATGCAAAGTTGTAAGATAGGCTAGAATTGATTTGGTTCATCATGTGCACAAACCAACATCATGAGCATGTCTAGGTGGGTAGGTTTATGCTAGGTTTTATCCTCTCATACATCCCAAAGCGTCAGAACATTGAGATTCATACCCTACGAGTGCGATCTCTCAAGTGCCCTGAGTCCAAAAAATTATCAAACTTTATCGAACTATTTCTTCCAATCCAGGACACATATAATCAATTTTTTTGAACCTGTGGGGTTGGGTGAGGCTCCTCTACAATGGCCTATCTTAGTTTCTGACGAATCAAAGCCATTGTCAATCGGTAGCATTTTTTTTGCCTACTGCAAAAATCGTTAGTTGCATGCAATGCAAAGTTGCAAGATAGGCTAGAATTGATTTAGTTCATCATGTGCACAAACTAATGTCACAAGAGTGTTTGGGTGGGCAGGTTTACACTAGGCATGCTCCTCTCATGCATCCCAAAGCATTGGAATTTCGAGAGTCATACGCTAGCGATGCGATCTCTCAAGTGCCCTGAGTCCAAAAAATTGTTAAACTTTGATGGATTGTTTCTTCCAATCCAGGACACCTATGATCAATTTGTTTTAACTTGTGGGGTCATGTGAGGCTCCTCTACAATTTCCTATCTCAGTTTCTGACGACTCTGAGCTATTTTTTTCGCCTGCTGCAAAAACCGTCAGTTGCATGCAATGCAAAGTTGCAAGATAGGCTAGAATTGATTCGGTTCGTCTTGTGCATAAACCGATGTCATGAGTGCATCTAGGTGGGAAGTTTTACACTAGGCATGCTCCTCTCATGCATCCCAAAGCATCGAAACATCAAGAGTCATACCCTACCGACATGATCTCTCAAGTGCCCTAAGTCCAAAAAATTGTCAAACTTTGATGAATTGTTTCTTCCAATCTAGGGCACATATGATCAATCATTTTGAAGTTGTGGGGCACGTGAGGCTCCTCTACAATGTCCTATCTTAGTTTCTGACAACTTAGAGCCATTTTCAATTGGTAGCATTTTTTCCCCTGCTACAAAAATCATCAATTGCATGCAATGCAAAGTTGCAAGATAGGCTATAATTGATTTGGTTCATCCTGTGCATAAACTGACATCATGAGTGCTTCTGGTTGGGTAGGTTTACGCTAGGCATGATCCTCTCATGCATCCCAAAGCATTGGAACCTAGAGAGGCATACCCTACCGATGCGATGTACAAGTTGCTTGACAACTTTTTTGACAATTTGTTTGACAATAATGATATTTTTTGCTCAAATTATATCTAGACTCTATCTATAACTCCTATGATCTGATAATGACAAATAATTATCCATGATTATACAAGAATCAAGAATTCTCATGATTGACCTTATCACATCACATAAACTCAAAACATAGTCACAAAACATAGACACAAAAAATAGTCACATATTATTCAAAAATTTGCCTCTAAATATGGTCAAATTAGCTCTTGGCTATTTGAATATACAAAAAAATGTCTTACAAATCATCTCATGGGCTTTTATACAAAATTTGGCATTACAATATGTGTGATTCTTTTCATCGCCATTTTAATATACAAAATTTGGTATCTAAATATGTACAAATCAGCTCATTGCCATTTAAATATACAAAATTATGCCCCTAAACATGTACAAATCATCTCATGGGCATTTATATATACAAAAAAATGAATATAGAACAATTTGTTGATGATATATACAAAATTCTCAAAATCATTCTACTATGAACCATAGAATCAATTAAGTGAGCCTTCAGGATTGGCTCTAACCCATATTGTGTCAGGTATTGCCTCGTGGTCAGATTCACAAACTTTCCATAAAACCTTGTTATGAGGTCTACCACGATACTTCATCAAATGAATATCTGTTGCAACAACAAGGTTAGAGAAATGAAGAATATGTATGTGTGTTTCAAAGTCCTCGAACAACCAAACATCAGAATTTTTGATAGGGTATATCCTAAGTCATGTTCCTATCATGACAACAGACCCTATTGGGTACTCAATACCCTCTCCGTCAATGATTGTGGTTGTCAATTTTCTTTTAGGCTCAACACAATGACACAAATAGCAATTAGTTCCTTCTTCATTTTTCTCTTCTGCAATAACTGCATACACATGACCTGCATTTAATAAAGTGATAATTAATACCAAAAAAATTTTTTGATGTACAACAAAATGAACCAAAAAGAATAGTTGCAAAAAAATTAACTCAAAAAATCACCTGAATCCACTAGGTCATATACATGGTCAAAATCCATTGATGTCTCCATCTGGCTCAATTGTAGTGCTTTGGGAATTTGATATGTATCAATGGAAACCAACGGTCTACAAGAGCATTTGTCAGCCCACTCTTGTGATTCACATTCTTCCCACAAACAATACATGCATGAAGAGAAAAAACATACCATCTGTCTCATATAAATTAGTAGTGAACTTGCATTTGAACTCATAAATGAGTGCATGTCACTCGATATTGCAACTGTACAACAATCTAGATGGTTTTCAATGTTAGATTCAGTGATGAACCAAAAATATCTATGAACCATTGACGTACCCGGATTATCTGGAATAATCATAGAGTTACACCATCACACAATTGTTTCTGCATCTATCAACTCAGATTTACCTTCATACTTCAATTCTTCTCTAGCTAGGGCTCTTTTTACACATGCTCTCCCTTATGTCCAGCCTCAGTGAAATTCCAAAAATGTAGTACACTGCTTGTCATATGCATCCTTGTCAACCAATAAAACATCCTTGCATTCTTGAATTGTGCAGTGCAATTATCTGACCATATTAAGTGTCGTTTGTATTGTAACGTTTCTTTCCTTTAAATTATCATAGAAAACTTTAAAGCATCCTTGTACAAACTCTGATGAATGAGTATGATCATCACTTATGTAGAAGTGATACTCTCTTACAACCTTTCTATCCTCCTCTGTGCTATCATCTTCATGCATGAATGTTATGTGTACAAAAATAGAAACATGTGTAGAATGATAATACATAGATTGCACTTCATTTTGAGGTTGTAGTGTATAGTTTTCAGCAAAATCAACAATAGAGACAATGGTGCCAAGAGGATATGTGTCCTTACATAACTTGAATTGATCATCTAACCATCGAGATCTATGTGTATGCATTATGTACTCATAAACTAGTTTCTCTTTAAACGGTTTTCATAAATTCAACTACACATATATCATTTTTCACTATCTCACATCTCTTCAAATCTTTTCCATCTTTAACTCCATATGTGATTGTCTTGTATTTTCCAAAAGAAACTAGTTTCCTACCAATTTCATGTGTGCTCTCCAAATGTACACATCTTGGTAAATGTTGCAAAGCACCACATATAGCACAAGAACCTTCCAAACAAGGCATCTTATAATAAATGCAACCATCATGTCTATTACATAGCACACTTGAAATACATTCTCTTACCAACCTAGGAGGTGCTTGTATATTGCATTCCTGCAAAACATTGTTAGTGTGCAAATTAGAACAAATATGACAAAAAATATCATAGTGCATGGAAAATTCAATATGCATCCTACAACAACATGTGGTGTGTACTTGATTAATCTTAATATAAAAAGGTTTTTCCATTTCAAAAAATCTTTGAAAAATTCTTATTTAAGGAAACTTTTCAAGGAATCTTTCATAAAATTTTGTTTGAGTCATATCCAAATAATGTTTGGCATGTGGCTCATGATTTGTAGACCTGATTCGCCTTCTAACAACATCTCTTTGGTTGGGCAAAACTCTTGTGTTGTCATGCCATAAAAATTTAATTAATGTTCTTAGTGCATCAACAACAACCTTGTCTTTGTGTGGTAGTCTACCTAAGAATTCCCAAAGAGAATTATTGTTAGGTTCCTCTATTTTTTCTCACCTTTGTAATGCTTTACTTAATGTTGTTCTACTAACGTTTAATGACTTGTTTTTCTTATCAAATGATCTTTTTTTATTTTCTTGCTCATTATGGTTGATGTAATGACACATTGAGTAACATTAGAATTTTTAGTACGTGATTTTGAACCAATAGATTGATATGCATCAAATAGATTTCTCACAATAGTTCTTTCGTTGTTGCTTTCAGATGATCTTAGGCCTAGAATTTTCATTGTCTCTCTAAAATTTAAATTTTTAATCATTTGAACAATTAATTGACATCTTGCGGTTTGATATAAGTTTCCAGAATGGTTTTGCCATATTCTTTTAACCATTCTCCTAAAATTTCGTTCATTCATTTTATTGGGCATTGGCTTCAATATATTCTCATCAATGTCAATTAGATACTTTGGTTTCCTATGAATGATTCTAGGAGGTGTTAACATTGGTGCACTGTGTACATTCACTTCATCAAATAAAGCAGGTGTATGTTCATCAATTAATTGATTATTCGATGTGGTCTCTTCTTAAATTGCATTAGGTTCATATAGTAAATCAAATGTCTCTTCTTCAATTGCATTAGGTGCATTATGTTCATTTGGTAAATCAAATTGATATTTTGAGGATAACATACCTTCTTGTCCCATTGTTCTTATGTCACATAATTTCTTCATACACTGCCTTTGTCTCTCCTTTTCAGCCTCTCATTGTTACATCGTTCCTCACTTGTTCTTTCACATGGTTGATATCGGTTGTCCTAAATAGAATCATATTACATATATATGTAAAAAAAAGTTCATAAACAATCAAATAACCATAAGTATGCATCTTATCATTATTTTTTTGAATCAAAACTATTAAACAATCACAATAATATTGACAAAACTAATAAGAACAACAATTCAATCATTTGAAATCATGCAAAACCAAAAAATTCACTTACTTTTATGTATAAAATAGTGATAGAAGTGCATACACAATTGTAGTGGGGCCTTCAACGACCTCAAAAAATTCTTTTGGGGCCATTGAGGCTCTTGGGAAAATGAAACTATGTCTAAGTACCATGTACATGGTATATTAATAACTGTGTATGCGTTGTTAGTCCCTAAAATGTTGGCAAGCCCAATGGTATTTTTTTCACCCTGTACATGCTTAGAACTCATAATTACCGCGTACACGCCCCTATGCCTTAAATTTTTTTATGGTAGGGCAACGAACTAATAGGCTCAGTACCCTGTACGTGCTATTTGTAGTTAAAAAAATGTGAAGGAAAAGGGAGGGAGGGAGAGGGAGAGAGAGAGAGAGAGAGAGAGAGAGAGAGAGAGAGAGAGAGAGAGAGAGAGAGAGAGAGAGAGAGAGAGAGAGTGGGGAGGCAGAGAAGAAGAGAGAGAGGGATGGGGTATGGAGGAAGGGAGAAGGGGAGATAGGGAGAGATAGGGGGAGAGAGGGAGAGAGATAGAGAGAGAGAGGGGGGGGAGAGGGAGGGAAGGAGAGAAGAAGAGAGAGAGAGAGAGGGGGGAGGGAGAGAGAGAGAGGGAGAGGAAGAGAGAGGTAGAGGGAGAGAGGGAGAGAGAGAGAGGGATGGGGTATAGAGGAAGGGAGAAGAGGAGAGGGAGAGAGAGAGAGAGAGAGAGAGAGAGAGAGATGATGCACAATAGGTTTTGTACACTGATTCAAATGCTAAGTCTATCAAGAAAAGCTAGCCTCTCGAGCTCAAACTATGGACCTTGGTATTATTAGGTCTATTGTTCATCCAAATGGTGACCACTACATGGCAGACCTAATTGCAATACAACAATATAAAGGGAGATAAAGGGAGTAGGGAGAGAAGAAGAGAGAGAGGGATGGGGTATGGAAGGGAGAAGGGGAGCGAGGGAGAGAGAGGTAGAGGGAGGGAGAGAGAGAGAGAGGGAGAGGAAGAGAGAGAGAGAGAGGGAGAGAGAGGGAGAGAGGGAGACAATACACATACATACACACATATGTGTGTATATATACTTAATATATTATATATTATATATTATTATATACATATATACATATATACATATACATATATATTATATATTATATATTATATGTATATACACATAATATATATATACAATATCATATTATACACACTCCTAAATTTTAAACAAAAGTAGCGCGTACGCGCTGATTATAGTAAAGGTACCCCATACACGCTTTTGATTATTTAGGCATGGAAATAGGCCTGGATGACAAAGCTATGGGTTGGAAGTTTGATTTCCCTCCATTTCCCTCCTTTTTGACGTGTTTTATTTTATCAACTTGGTTTCTTGACTTTGTCATCATGAGGTTTACACTTCATCAAGTGGGTATTTCTAAAATTGACACCATATTTTCACCCATCTTCTGAGATTTATAACCATATAATTTGTTTTGATTTGAACAACAATAACATATTATTATTGAATTTCATTTACCAGTGTCTCCATAGTTCTCACAGACATACGTGTACCATTTTTTTAATAACTTTTGATCTACTTATCCAAATTTAAAAAACTTCATATATTATTGTAGTGCACTTGATTATTTACAATTTTAAAAAAAATGTATCAATTTTTTTAGTGCAAGTTATGCTTCGCGCATGAACAGGTACCTATTTTTCAGGATGTGCTCAATTGGAAAAATCATAAAAAAAAATACTCAACAAAAAATTACAAAAAAATACATAGCTTCTAGTGCTCACTCTTAACTATCTTTCTGCCAAAGGATTTGTCAAAATACTAACTCTAACTATGACTTTTTTTATGTGCACGTTAGACACTATGTTATGTTTTTCAGAAAATATCAAGGTCTATTTTTCATGTGCGAAGGATTTGACCCCCTTAATCTTATCCAATTTTGAAAAAGTTTAGTAGTTTGGAAACTAGATTCAGATTACTACAATATTTGTTCTTTGATTATCTTCATATCTTGACTGGATGACTTTCAAATTTTGCCTCCAAGTTTAGGTTCACCTGATTTCTAAAAAAAAGTGTCCACTTATACCCCCTTTCGACCACCATCTTTGTGCACTTACCCATTGTCAATTTTACATCATCAACCCTAGTTCTTGCATTCAATTCCTATCATTCCAAAATCATATTCAACTAAAATCAGGTAAGCGAATTCTAATCTATTCTCAATCTGAATCCCAATAGGTTTTGAGGCTAAGCCTATTGAATTTTATTTACCTAAATGTATTGTCATGAAATGGGTTTGGTTTCCTAGTTTTCATGCCTCTACTAGTGAATCTAATTTTCCCCCAATTACATTTTTCGTGAACCCAACAATTCTAACATTTTTACATAATTTTGATTAGGTGTTTTAAGATTGGATTTTTCACAATGAAATTTACAAAATCTGATTGGTTTTCTATTACACATGTGATTACATTTCTTATAGGCTATATCTATCAAAATCAAATGTTGGATAATTGCTTCTTTCACTTCATGTTACTCGCATTCATTCATACCACTTTAATGTATTGCATTGTGATAGTTTCAAAGATTTTCGCTCTATTGAAATCATTCCTTGAAGCTTTCAAACATGTTCATGTTGTTATATGATGATGTTTTTAAATTAACTTATAGAATGTTTGGATTTCATTAAAGCCTTAGTAGATGTTTCAAGTAATACCTTTTAAAATCCTCCTAGAGATGATATTAAAATGAATCATACTTGTAACATTTAAGAGATGTTATTTTTGTTAAAGATCTCCTCTTGGAGGTAGATGTCTTTGGCAAATATCTCTTCCTCCTTTCATCATGCATCTGTCAAAGGATCTTAACATTGAAGAAAATTGATGAGTCCTCTTCTTGTAATGGTACTTTTGTGCAAGAGAGACAAGGTAAACATGTTAATCTTAGCACATATACACTCTAGATCATCCTTATTCTCTAAGAGCTTATCTTATCTAAATCATTAGCATATTTTGAGACAAGATGATGTTACACATTTTATTCATGGTGTATCTCCTAACACAACATTAGGTAAAGATGAAGCTTTAGATGATGAGAATACTTCTTCCCAACCTAATAAAGTGGATAGGAATGATGATAGAAATAAGAATCTCCCTATAAAGATCATTCCTCCTTAATTTATTCATCTTGTTGGACATTCTACAAGTCTTTCTCCTTCACAATTACAAAAACATTATGATGTTGGCTATGACATGATTTCTAAACAATGCTATAGTGGACAAGGTCTTTGAAAGATGGAACAAGGAATCAAAGTCCCTGTAGAAATTCCTTCACAATGCACTAGAGAAGGTGTAGGATTTCCTCTCCCTTCCTTATCAATCCTTATACCAAAGCCTAATCCTCCTACAAAACAAGAAATAAGGCTTGTCTCTATTGATGATCATTTGAGAATAACACAAATAATCTTTTTGAAACTTAAATATGACAAAAACATTAAATTCCCTTCTAGACACTTCCCAAAAAATCTCAAGCAACATGATAGCAGTACATATTGTCTCTTTCATTACAATTATTCTCATTGTCATGCAAATTGTAGAGCTTTTAAAGAATGTTTTCAAAATTTGCATGATAGAGCTCTTATTCATATTACACATAATGTTGATCTTTTTCTAAATCCAATTTTGAAAGTAATGCATTAGCACTCCTAAGGCCCTACTATGTTGCTCCTAACTATGTTACACTAGTAACTTACCTTTTAGGGGATCTTTTTCATTCATGGTGGTACAACTTCATGTGCAACTACACTTGGCTAGCAACATAATAGCCCTGGCACTCTTGTCTCCACACTTGGGGGACAAGAATAGTTTTCGATATTTTTCTCTCTTTTCTAAGGATTCACTTTTCTTTTGTTATGTTGCATATTTCACAAAGATGTCCTTTCTTCAATAGAATTGTTTATCCTTCATGGGATTTTAACCTTTCTTGGATGTGTGTTTCCTTTGTTAGGAACTCTTCCTTACTTAAAAATGTCTATTTTTATAAATTATTTCTACTTGGTGTTCAAAGTAATCCTTCATCAAGAATCAACATTTCCTAGCAAATAGGGAAGGTGTGAATTCTTGGTTAGATCCTTCACCTCCTCTTTGGTTAAAGATGTTATTTTTGTAAAAGATATCCTCTTTGAGGTAGATGTCTTTGGCAAAGATCTCTTCCTCCTTTCATCATGCATCCCTCAAAAGGATCCCTTTTCACCTATGCAAGATATATTTTTTACAACTATCTCTTCTTTTCTTTAAAAAGAGTTGTGTTCTCTTTTTTGAGGTTGGAGTGTATGTAGCATTGTTCCTTAAAGGGCATATCATTGGTGACAAAGGTGTTTATTCTTGTTTCTTATTTTGTAGTTGCATTTTCTAGATTTCCTTACAAAACACATGTTTTGTTTGGTTTTCCTTATTTAATTTACATAACCTTGTCCTAGTGTCACTACAACACCCATTTTGAAGTAGGATTTTCTTACAAACAATGTATTTTTTTGTTATATTTGTTTAATTTGTAGACCTTGTTCTTGTTTAATATCCCAGACAACTAAGAGAGGGCTGAATCAATTGTCAATTAAAATCTTTTACTTACAGAAATAGATTTGGTAAATTAATTCTTGATTACTTAACCATAAACTAATATAAGCATGAGAGAGCACACACATGAAACATACACATGGGATTTCAAAATGATGGTTGAGCGGAGTGGAGGAGCAAGAATTTATGGATTTCAAAATGAGGGCAATGATGGTGATGGAGATGTAGAGGATAATGGAGATCCTGTAGATTCAGTGTTGGATGGTAAGGGTGGCTCGATGTGTTGCTACGTGGCTTTATCTGCGGACACTCTAGTCCTTTTTGGTGTGAAAGGAAGGTGCTCCTTTCCTGCCTTAAGCGATCAGATTGAGCCCTTCTCCATTGCATGGGTTGTCTGGTTTGTGGCTCCCGACTACTCTGGCTGGCATTTCATTTGGGGTCGGGTCTATGTTGTTGGAGCTGCAGTTGAAGTGGATGTGGTCATACTACTTGCCCTTTAAACTTGCTTTGGGCTTTTGAGGTGGAGTTTGGATGTTGGGATGTTGTGAAGGCCCATGTGTGTGGTTCCATGGGGTGGGGTTTTGCCCTCTCGATGGGTGGAAGGCATGTGGTTTCTACCCCCTTCACATAGTGTATGTTTTACAAACCTTTCTCTATCTTGGCATTTGTGTTTAGGTATGGAGGTTGTTCATAGTGAACTATCTATGTGCCTTCTTGTCCTTCCTGCGATGCTTATTTTGTTATGTTCATCATTTTCTTCTCTATTTGTTGTTTGTAGAGTCTCCTTGGGACATGACAATGCTGATAATGGCTATGGTTTACTTTTGAGCTTTTTTCGGCCCTCATCTTGGCTTCCATTTTGGTTAGGTCAAGTCTTTGGGCCCTCTTAGTGGCTTTCGTTTTGGCTGTTGGACTTTGGGTCTCCTTGTGATACCCTTGTTAATGGATCCTCTTGATGCTTTGTGCATGGGAGTTTTTTGAATTGGTTTTGTGTGCTCCTCATGTGTTGTTGCTTGGGCACTGCTTGGTGATGGGGGTTTGCATGTGTGGTGGGGGATTTTTTTCTACCCTGTTCACCTGTTCACTTGTGGGGTGTTGGCTTTGTACATGCATTTTGGTGGGTGGTTCGCCAATAGGTGTATTTGTCTCAAAGGTGTGAGGCTCTCCTCTACTTGGAATGGTTTGCACGTCCCTTGGGTGTTGGTTTGGCTCTCTGCTACTGATGATCCTTTTGAGGTTGTTTCTACCTCCCTTTTCTGCCATGGAGTGTTCTACGAGTCGTCTGCCCCAACAAGGCTGGAAATAATAGGATCGGTGTTGAGCAGGAACTAGAATTCAAATGGTAGAAGCATTGGTATTATTTGTGACATTTGGATTTGGGCTCATCATTATGCTCTTCTATATGTTGTTGAAGAGATGTGTGTGGGCATTTTGGTGAATGGGTTTCTGTAGCTTGGGTGTCATGGACCTATTGTTTGTTGGACTCCTCAGTCATTTTTTGAGTTGTTGTCTATGTTCAGCTGCATGTCTCCAGATCCCTCTAACCTTAGATTTTTCCTAAGGTTCTTGGTGGTGCTATTGTGACTCCTTTGGACCCCTACTGGTGACAACAGGGTGGGGTGTTTGTGGCTTTACTTCCAGTGTCTTTCTCGGGTGTTGTTGTGCTATGGAAGCTTGTTATCATGGCTCCTATTGGCGGTTGGGGTTTGTAGTTTTGGCCTTTTCCTAATTTTGGAGACCAACGATGTGATAGATAGTGGTATAATTTGCATGAACCACTATGTGACGTGGTCAATTTTTGGTGTTCATTCTATGCTATTATTTCTCGGTGCTCCTTTGGGGGCGTGGTCTACTATTAGCTCCATGTGCACACTAATGTGCCTTTGGTGGACTTCTTGGGGTGCCAGTGTGTTTTAGAGGTGGAGTCCCTTGGGGCCTCTACTCTTTCTTCAAGGTTGTAGTTGTTGCCTTATGGGTCTATTGTTGTTAACCTTATGTATGGGTTTTATTTCTATGGCTCTGCTTTGCTTGGCTTCCTTGTTCTTGTGGCACTTGATGGAGTTGTGGTGGTTTCTTTGGACCCCTGTTAGATTTAGTGGGGAGGGGTATTTGGGGAAAGGCCTTTTGTGTCTCTTTTGGGACTACCTTGCTATGATTTCCTTTTATGGTATCATGAGCTGCAGTGGTGGGTATTTCCAGCATGAATCTTGTTGGGCCTAGTGGGTGGCTCTTGGTGCTTTATTGAGTTACTAAGGATAGTACCTATTTTGGTTTCTGGTGGGTGGAATGGTGCTTTTTGGAGTTGGATAGTGGTGGTTATTCTTTGCACCATTGGGTTATTTTTTGTCTTCTCATTGAGACTGTCTATTTTGGTGTGTATGGACAACAGTCCTCTTACCTTTAATGGCCAGGGGTTCACTATTAGTTTTCAAGGTCTTCCCCTTGCCTGTGTTAGTTTTTGGTTATGGATTGGCAGTAGTTTCGGGGTCATGCACACCCTTGAGGGTCATTTGGAGCTTATTTTTTCCCCTATCAAGGTGGGGAGTGTTCCTTTTGCCATGTTGGGAGTTTGGCTTTTTTGGTTCCCTTCTGCTTCTTTCACAGATCCTATGGAGGTGGATGCATCCCCTATTGAGGTGGTGGTTGGTTGTGTGAAAGAGGTGGATGGTTGTTCTTGGTGGTCTTCTCTTCACTATAGCGGATGCACTTTTAAATGGATTTAAGGTTGGCTCTCTAGTTTGTCAGTATTCTCCATATCTTCTCTTATTGAGGTGGGAACCTTTTCTATTGAGGTGAAAAGGGTTTTGCAGATGGTGGTTTTCCTACCTGATGGGGATGGTCGTGAAGTTTTTCTAGTTAACTTGGGGAGCCTCCCTTCCCCCTTGTAAGGTTTCCCCACTTTATGGGTTGTCTTCTTACTGATCTTTGCTTTAAGTCTTTTGCTTCTTATTGGTTTTGGCCTTGTTGGCTTTGGGGTTGTTTGTTGGTTTGTGGCATCCATTGGTCAGGTTTTCTTTGATAGGAACTGTATATGGTGAAAGTGGAAACAACAATAATATTGAAAGACTAAATAGATTCAACCACAAAACCCTAGCCTAAAAACAACAAAGATCCACCATAACATATGAAGACTACCTAAGACAATGCAAATAAAATGAAATCACAAAGATTATACCATCATATGTCCAATAGGGTTTGAATCTCCATTCTTCCTATCTCCATTGATCTTGCTTGATACATTTGCTCTCAGATTTTATGTTTTCACAAGAGCTCAACAAAGAACGAAAATGTGGTTGCAAGTAGGCTTGATCACATATGAAATTTTGAATGCTAGAGTAATCGGGTAGTCAGCGGGGGTTTGATAATGGAGGAAGCATCTCCTTATATAGAAGACACTATAAGAAATGGAGGGATAAGATTGAGATGTGTAAAAGATAAATAGTCAGCTATGATTAGAGGGTAGGTAGAAGAAATAAGAAAATAATGAGAGGGTAGGTAGTGTAGGAATTAAGAGATGAATGACATGTGTCATGGGTAGAAAAGGTTAATGAATTAATTAAATAAATAAAGATTTATTTAATTAATAGAAGAAGTGGGATCAATTAAATAAATAAAAGTATTTATTTAATTTAGGAAAAAGATAATTTAAATAAATAAAAGTATTTATTTAAATGAGAAATAAGGCTAGAAGAGGATAAATGAATTAATTAAATAAATAAAGATTTATTTAATTAATAGAAGAATTAGGCTAAAGTAATTAAACAAATAAAGATATTTATTTAATTAGACCGGACAATTTTAGGTGTCTACATTTTGCCCCTCTTTGAGACAATACAGCTTGTCGCGTTGTTTCAAAGAAGATAAGATGAACTGATACAAAGTTGCCCCAAGATGGGAATGATATGCCCCCTCGAGAGATTGGATGAAAATGTCTAAAAAGGTCACAGACAATCTCTCAATAAGAAAGAATGGCTAGAAAGGATTGACCGGATAGGATAGAGTGATAGAGTTACGGGATAAAGAAGACTGACTCGGGAGACTAGGGCTAGGGTTGGGGTGAGGGTAGTCTATAAGATAGACCACGAGGGGAAAAAATCCTTATTGTCATCCACACATCCAAGAGATCAGAGTGCAAAGAGAGAATAGAGCAACAAGAATCAGCAGCGATGGCATTGGTGCATAGATTCTATCATGTTCGCCGATATCAGAGGCTAGCAGATGCAGGAGAGCTGGTAAGTATCACATAATCTCCTTGTACCTTGGTGCATTAATTGTTGTCATAAATGCATGCAAGATAGTGTAATAAATGCACTCTAGGTATGTATAGAAAAAATGTCAAGTGGGGGGAAAAACGCTATGGCGCATCTGCATTGGTGTCAGGCACATCTAGGTAGGCTAGGTGCGTCTGTGTTATGAATGCACGTTTGTGTCATGAATGCACATTTATGTCTTCAAGGTCGAATCAACAGTTCTGTGATGAACATACACTGTCAATTGGATAAGCTGCTGAGAGGATACACTCAAGCAAGTCCTCTAAGGAAGACTAGGATAGCAAATAGGGTTAGGATTGACAATTCTATGATAGAACATACGTTGCCAATCAGGAAACTACTCAATAGGATACACTCAAGAAGGTGCCCTAGGATAGGATAGATCGAGGCACTTTGTGATGAACAAGGAATGCCAAAAAGATTGATAATTCTGTGATAGAACATACACTGCCAATTGGATTAGGCTGAAATTGACAATTCTGTGATAGAACATACGTTGTCAATTGGATAAGCTACTCAAGAGGATACACTCAAGCAGAGGCCTTAGGATATGATAGATCAAGGCACTTTGTGATGAACAGGGATTACCAAAAAGATTGACAATTCTATGATAGAACATACATTGCCAATTGGATTAGGCTGAAATTGACAATTCTATGATAGAACATACGTTGTCAATTGGATAAGCTACTCAAGAGGATACACTCAAGTAGGTCCCCTAAAAGATAGGATCAAAGAAACACTTTGTGATGAATAGGGAATGCTACTAGGATTAAAAAAAGTAGTACTTTGTGATGAACAGTGAATACTAAAAAAATAGCACTTTGTGATGAACAGGGAATGCCACTAGGATAAGAAGTAGTACTTTGTGATGAACAAGGAGTACCACTAGGATAAGAAGAAGAACTTTGTGATGAACAGGGAATGCCACTAGGATTGAAACAGTTGATTTGCTTGACTGTGGGAGGACATACCTATGCTGGAGTCAAGGGAGAGATTCCCTTCCACTCAGAGTTTGCGAGCAGAGCTGACAGTTGAGGAGAGAGCAGTGGTTCAGGCTATGGGCCTACGACATATTTTGTATGTGCCTGAGTTTCAGGTGAACATGGGGTTTTTTACTGCATTAGCTTAGAGATGCCACTCAGAGACTTGTACGTTTTATTTGTCGATGGGTGAGATGACAATCACCTTAGAGGATGTGTATAGGAGACTAAGGATACTGATCGATGGGGAGTTAGTTCCTTACGATTGAGATGGAGACAGGGATGCACTGAGACAAGTGTTTCAAGATCCAGGACTGGAGATGAGGGTTGGACATGTGGCTTGGGATACCATGACACAGATAGGATTAGCACTACCAACAATGTTGGTAGGAGTGATCAGTGGATTCCTTTGTCCGGATAGGGTGACATGAGGATTGACTGTGGGATTAGGGAGGAGAGGAGGAGGATGAGCTACTATCCTTGAGGGAGATTTCCCAGGGACAAGTAGATGAGATCCAGGATTTGGAGAGGGATATGAATAGACTCAGGAGATAACTGAGGGATACTGAGTGGGAGAGGGATCAGGGTATTCAGTACTATACAAAGTATGAGACAACATTGAGGGTAGAGAGACAGGTAGCAAAGGACACAAGGGTCAGATATGCCTATGTTTTGTGGCTAGGGGAGGAGATACGTTACTAGAGAGACCTATATTATGGAGTAGTGCCACTAGATCAATGGGATAGAAGCTTCTAGAGACCATCGCGGATGACGATGACCACTGGAGGGAGAGATGGGAGACATGCATCTAGCAGTGGGGTCATGGGTCCTCCACCACCACCAGATAGAGGGGGCAGGAGAGATGATCCTAGGGTGGGTCCTTCCAAGGCTCAGACTCCAACAAGGTCAGTCGACTCTAAGGGAGGGAGTTCATCATAGCTTTAGAGGGCTCCCTATGTATCAGTTTTTGTATGATGTTTGTATGATGATGTAGACACCTTCGAGTGATTGTAGCCATATGATTTTCACATCATTGTATCATGACACTTATTATTTTGATATATATATGAGATGAATCATCCTTGCAGTAGCTATGTGCATGTGTACCTATGTGATGTATGTTTCTATGTGATGCTTATGATATGGATGCAAATATGTATATGATGCAATGTAATATTTTTGTTCTTTTATGTTTTATATGTTATGCCAATGTATATGTATGAAATGCAGATGAATATTATACTACAAATGACTATTTACATGATGAAAATGTAAAATGTGCTAATATGTGTTGTGTGCGGGATGTGATGCAATTGTGATATCTATATGTATGTATGAAATGCTTATATGTGGTAATGTAGGTGCAAGCTACATGAAATGTGAATATTTTTGGTGTGTCATTATACTCAGTCGTGTGATAGCAGGCTACACGGACTCAAGAAGGATGATGGAAGTCAATCAAGAAAAGGGGGATGGAAGATAGAAGATATGAAAGTGAAAGAGCTTCTTGTGCATTATCATCATTGAGCTTTATTATGGCAAGTAGGTTATGACAATCCAAATATATGTTCAACTAAGAAAGTCATTGTACCTATTTGCATGGAGATAAGACAGTTGCAAACAAGTAATACCCCAGTTCATACTAGACTCACAGTGTCCTCATATCCTTGGACAAGTCATATAATTACTAAGAGATAATCCACAGACAACAAAGAAAAAAAATAGGTGACGATACCCCATCCTCGCCTTTCTAGTCAAAGACATCCTGGAGATAAAATCTCTAGTCAGAGACATCCCAGAAAAGCTAAAAGACATGTCACCAAAAAGATAAAAATCAAAAGAAAACCAAGACTCAACACTAACATCCACTGTAGTCCTCAAGTTTAGTGTCTCTTGTCACTTGTATAAGTCTATTTGATTGTGGTCACAATGTTTACTTTCACAAAAGGATAGATAGCATTGAACCATAATGTTGTCTGAGTCCGTTGAAAGATTTGATTTGTTGAAGCCCATTGTTGCTACTATGTCTCATCTGAAACTGACTGAATCCATGAAACTGATACTTTATTATGGAGAAGACGGAACTTTATTGCGGATTGGCGATGCAAATGTTTTTTTATTGCAGATTGTGCGCGGATAGATTGAAGAAAGCCGGAAGAAACTGTACTCCTCAGAACGTGTGATGTTCTCAGTTCCACACCCATCACTAGACGTAGGATTTTCCTTAGCGACAGATAGGAGCTGATTTAGTATGGATGGAAAGGGGTGAAAAGGGAGGTTATTATGAATGGCTAACCAATCTTGGGTAGATCAATAACAAGCCATGATGGGAATGGGTAATTTTGTTATGAATGAATAGGTTGTGAGTGTGTGCAAAGTGAAAGGATGAAAGTGAATCCTAAAGGAGAGAGGATCAATGTCTCTACACATGGCGCTGGTGACCCAGTTTTCACCATGGTACCTGCCCAGGGTGCCACCGAAGTGGTTTTCACCATTGGATGAAATTTTTTCTTTTTACTTTTTTGATTTTTCACTTTTTTTGTGTCACAAGGTGCCTGTTTGCCAGGTTTTCACCAAGTAACAATTTTTTATGTTTATGATTTTTTTGTATTTTGTTGAGTTTTTTATTTTTTTGTATTTATGAATTTTTTTTATTTTTTTGTATTTTTTAATTAGGATACTCTGAAGAGCTATGTGAAAAACCTGTGAAGGTGCATGTTGTTGATAGGATCCTCCAAAGGTTCACCATCTGGAGTTGAGAGCTGATATGCACCAGATCCATAGGCTGCTGCAATGATGTAAGGACCAAGCCAATTTGGTTTGAACTTGCCCTTCTCTCTATCTTGGTGATTTGTAGGATTCTCCTTGAGAACTAAGTCACCTACCTCAAATGTGCGGGGCTTGACCTTACGATTGTAGTTGTGTCATTCCTTGACTGAATGATGTGTAGCTTGAGTAACTGTCTTCCTTGATAAGGGAACTGAGATAGAATTACTAGTGTGTGGACTACATAGGCTCGTATGCGTGTCACCTGAAGAATTTTGGGCATCCCTGATAAAAAAGTCCCTTGAGGAAGCTCCATTAAAGGTCCATGATGTATCACTAGAAGGGAAAAGATGTGTGGAACAAGTCGATGAGGAATGAAGGCTTATGATTGTGAAAAGAAGTGAAAGTAGGATAGCATGATGGAGACTTGAGATCAACAAGTATGCTTTTTGACTTAAAATTGTAGATCTTTTGCCCCTAGTTATTTTGATATTAGGGGAGATCATCTCTTTCTCTTTTTATGTCATAGGATTTTTATCCTTGACCTTGTTTTTTGCAGAGTCCAATAGCTTTTGATTTTGATTTGGACTAAAGGACTTTTCTTTATTTTTGACTTTTAGATTTTTCTTTTCAAGGCTTCATTTTTCACCCCCAATTAGTAAGGGCTTTTGTAATTCTTGTTGATCCAAGTCTAGAAGTGGAGTGGAAATGGAATGAGGAGATGAAATGGTAAGGCTATATGAGTTATCAAGGGGGTTGGCAATACTCTCAATAGATTCTTCGCTGGAACCACTCTTAGGACTATTGGTATCAAGAGATTCTTGTACCACTAGAGGAGATTCACATTTAGACTTAGTAACCACAACACTAGGTGGTTCACTTCCAATTCCTTTGTCTTGCATACTACCTATAGACTGTTCCTGTTGACTGAATGTCTTAAGAGATAGTGGGAGTTGATCAACATGAAATATATACTCACCACATCCTAGGTCTTTAAACTTGAACTTTTCTTTGATCTCTGTTTGTTTGGATGTAGAAGCTTTCAAGGATTCTAGATCCACATATGCTGAAGATGGAACAACTTCTTGATTGATTGGTATTGTTATTTCTGATCTAGATCACAGATTGTTGTAATATATGAATGGATTTGGTTCATCTTTGATGGCCACTTCAACTCCATTGTGCGGAAACTTGATGCATCAATGATATGTAGATGGTAATGCGCTCATCTCATGAATCCATGGACATCCCAACAATATGTTGTATGTGAGATCAAGGTCTAGGACTTGACAAACCACATCTTTTGTAACTGGCCCAACTCTGAGGGGCAAGGTGACTATGCCTTTGGATGAATGTTCTTCATTATCATATGCTTTGATGGTAATTTTGTTTGTAGCATTCACAACTTTGTCTGAATATCCCAATTGTCTAATAGTGCTCAATGTACAAATGTTTAGACCTGCTCCTCCATCTATCAAGACTCTCTTTATTTGATGTTTGCGTAGGAAGGATTCGATGTTTAAAGTTGCATTATGTGGTTGGCTCACAGAGGCATCGTTAGCTTCTGTGAATGTAAGAGAATGTGGAACAGAAAGGTATCCCATTATGGCCTGAAACTGGTCCACATTCGGATCAGTAGAGACATAAGTGTCTCTCAAAATTTTGTCAAGAATGGCTTTATGTGCAGGGGATATGCATAAGAGCTCAAGGATGGAGATAAGCGCGGGTGTCTTCCCTAACTGTTCTACAAGTCATACTCAAGTTTGGTTGATGAGGAAGCGGTGTTTTTAGTTGGGGCACCTTGCAAGGTGAATTTACCTCGATGAGTTATAACATTGCATTCAGAGGTAGGTTCGGAAGAAGATCCAATGCCTTTTAGGACAATCTTGGGTCTTTGGGTAGAATTCTCAGCCGTTTTATCCTTGATGATAATGGTAGAGACATAATTATCCATTGAAATGTGATTGACAGTTGAATCATAGTTATAAGATGCTCTGGTATAGTTGGTTTGGTCATCTGAAGCTTTAGCTTTTCCCTTGTCATGTTTTGGGAATGGTTCTTTAAACATTTCATGTTCTTGATTAGATGGGTGTCCCTCGATCTCAATGTCACCTTTATCAATGAGATCTTGTATGATGTTATTCAGTTGATGACAATTTCCTATTTTATGACCTTTTCTCTTATGAAATTCACAATACTCATCATCATTCCACCAATTTGGTTTGACCTTTGGTTCGTATGGAGGCAGATCTAGAATTGTTATTATTTTGCTTGCCACTAGCTTTTTGAAAATTGACTCTAGTGGTTCTCCCAATGGAGTGTACTTCCTTCATGACTTGGAAGTTGTTTGAGTATTCACTTGATTGTTTGTAGAGCTTGATCCAGAAAAAATGATTTTGGGTCGCACTGTATTGGCATCCACAACACCATCATTGACTGTGTTCTTATTTTTATTCCAAATCTTGGTTTGTCTTTTCCTTTATAGTCCTCTTTGTTTTCTTTGAATATTTTGATGACTCCTTGTTCAATTAGGACCTTCTCTGTTGCTAAGCCTTTTTCAATGATGTCTTTGAAGGTGGACAAACAAGCTTTTCTTAAGTCATAACCAATTTCTTTGTTAACATTTTGGGTGAACATCTCTACCATTTGTTTTTGTGGAATTTCACAAGAGCATCTGCTGGCTAGATTTCTCCATCTTTGTAAAAATGATGAAAAATATTCTCCATCCTTTTGCTTGGTGTTGCACAAAGTGGTTACTGATATGTCTGTCTCTATGTTGTATAAGAAATGTTGGATAAATGCCTCTGCTAAGTCACCCTATGACTTAATTCCAGGTGGGAGTTGGGAGAACCATTCCATATCTTGATCACCTAAGCTCTGTGGGAATAATCTCATCAAATATGTCTCTTTTGCTGCTACCTCAATGCAAGCTATGAAAAAATGTCTTATATGTGCCTTAGGATCCCCTTTTCCTATGTACTTATCAAATTAAGGTGTCACAAAGTGTGTAGGAAATGGAGACATTGGAATGCTTTTGTCAAATGGATAGGGACATATGTCTCTCATTGTGTAAGTTGGCTTCGGAGTATTTATGTCCTCCATTTTCTTTTGTAAGTCCTTAATTTGCTGTTCCAAATTGTTCTTAGGTGGAGACCACCTGGTTAGACCATATCCCATGCCTGAGGCACTATGTGGAGGAGGAGCATGTTGCATATATGGATGGTATTGATCATACACATGTTCATATGGAGGAGGTCTATAATGATGTTGTGTATAAGGACCACTTGGTATAGAGTCATCATGAGGAATGGAATATCTTTTTTGTCCATGCATACCATACTCTACAAGCATGTCATGAGTTTTCTCTAGTGTGTTGCCCCCAAATTTGACATGGGGTTTCCTTGTGTCTAAATTTGGATCATGCCTTGGGATATCCAATTGCTTTGGTGGTTGGTCCTTAGCATTGGTATGTGATTGATTATATTTTTCTGCATAAGACCTCCATAATGGTCTATGAAGGTGAGTATCATATGCTTGACCATGTGTGTATGGGACCTCAGGTTTTTGAAACAAAGATGATGGTGATTCAAGCACCATATGTGGTCCTCTATTGCCTCCACTATTAGGCCTCCTTTGATCCATGTTGAGGTGAGGTTGTTGCAAAGGTTGATTTTCCATTATTTGAGACATGTCAAAATCATGAGGAATCTTGGCTCCACTTTGTTCCATCACTTGTAAGAAGTATTGTCTATCTCTCCTCATTATTTCCTCAACCAATCGATTGAAACGAGGATCCATAATCGAGTCTTCCACTTCTGCTGAATGTACGAAAAAGTTGTCCATATTGTCATTGTGTGTATCATTGTTGTTTGTAGTGTCCATGTTCTCAACATTTGGAATGTTTCTATAGGCATCCATGTCAGGTAATGTGGTATGATTAGAATTGAAAAAGACATCATTGTCATACTCATAGGAACTCATGTTTGCGGATTTTTGTTAGATCTGTGTTTTTTGCAGGTTTTTCTAACCATATATTGTTGTTTTGTAAAACAATTTGGAGAATAACCTTGTGCAGCTAGGGTTTTGGACACAAAATCAAGATCTTGGAGAGATTAGATCCGATCTCACAAACAACTTGGAATTTTTGCATCAAATTTTTTTTGCAGGTTTTTTTTTTGAAAAAGATATCATTGTCATAATGGAGTCTTCCACTTCTATTGAATGTATGGAAAAGTTGTCCATATTGTCATTGTGTGTATCATTGTTGTTTGTAGTGTCCATGTTCTCCACATTTGGAATGTTTCTATAGGCATCCATGTCAGGTAATGTGGTATGATCAGAATTGAAAAAGACATCATTGTCATACTCATAGAAACTCATGTTAGACAATACCCCATCCTCACCTTTCTAGTCAAAGACATCCTAGAGATAAAATCTCTAGTTAGAGACATCCTGGAAAAGCTAAAAGACATTTCACCAAAAAGATAAAAACATATGCATGAAACACTAGATTTAACATGGAAAACCTAAGAAGGGAAAAACTATGGAG
The DNA here is from genome assembly GCF_030272615.1 of Cryptomeria japonica. Taxonomy (NCBI): domain Eukaryota; kingdom Viridiplantae; phylum Streptophyta; class Pinopsida; order Cupressales; family Cupressaceae; genus Cryptomeria; species Cryptomeria japonica. The sequence continues at coordinate 550,211,289 of NC_081407.1, read as the reverse complement.
AATGCTAATTCTCAAGTATAAAAACACCTATTAGGGTGACATTGGTTAAGGTGATTTACACAAAGGGTGGCTCACTGCCATAATCCTCACTATAGGTGGGCTCACTACCTGGCTAAAACCACCAAAAAATGAGGGCTCACTACCCAAAAGAAGAAGAAGGAAAAAGAAAGAATCCTCCACTGTAGCACAACTGCCACTAAGTTGCAATGCTGGAAGAGACCTTTGGCTCATTGCCTTTGGTACCAACCAGCATCAACGCACTACCACACTACTCAACCACAACTACACAAAAACTTGCACAAATTCACACCATTAGGGGACAGATCTTCTTTTTCAATCCACTTACACCTATATCTTTTCATTACAATCATCCTTTATTTATAATAATCTCTAAAATAGAAGTTTCCCAAGTCCACCAAAGAATTTACCGAAACACAATTTGAAATAGATCTACACTAAACATTCTAGTGGTGGAAAGGAATTATAAGTGGACCACACCACAATGTATTACATCGATCAAAACAACACATTATCCATATGCCACAATCACTAGAGAAAAAAGAGAACATTCAAGGTCAACCAGACCTGGATTGAACATATCTGCAACCATGACTCTAGAGCACATCGTCACATCCCGAATCAGAATAACAAAGATATAGACATAAACAACATAAATCCAAGATATCATCATCAATACCAGAAATGTGGAGAAATGTGGAGCACAACAAACACTGTCAACTATCATCATCACTAAATATACTTTCAGATCACAACTTCTAGAGTACCAAATCATAAGAATGACATCCCAAGGCAACATCCAACAACATACCAAAGCTTCATGACTACAACTACAACATATCTAAAATGTGGAGCACAACCTAATCACTGAAACAAAGAATCAGTATGTTGACATCAATGACAACCATACTAACACACCATCAACCTCACATTTGCAACAATCTCCCCCTTTGTCATTGATGGGAACATTCATCAACAAAAACCACAAACTTAGATACATAACTCCTTTATCTACAAATCTCTCCCTCAAACATCTCTGAGACATCTCCAATCTCTCCAATCTCTCCCCCTTTGACATCAAGGAGAAAGGAAGGCAACCAACTCAACATTTGCAACAATCCTATTGTCACTACAATAGGCATTTTTCAATAGGATATCATTACAAACATGTTTTGTTTGGTTATCCTTGTTCAATTTATAAACCCTTATCCTAGTGTCCTTGTAGCACCATTTTGTGGTATATTTCCTTACAAATGGTGAGTTTTATTTGGTAATCTTTCTTTTTCAGGATGAGTCAACAAGCATAAGAAACCTTGCTAGACCTTTTGTCTCTCCTTGCATTTTTCACACAGATCACACCACATAACACTTTGTTGTCCCATAAAATCCATGCTCTTCCATGGATCACCTAAAATAACACAACTTGCTAGCACATAAAATTTATATTCCCCTTCATCCATGGATCACCTAGCATAGCACAACTTGCTAGCCTGTGAAATCCATGTTTCCTTTCTCTTTCTCCCATGAACCCATAGCATAACACACCTTGATAATTGTTAGATCATGATTTCTTGTCTCAAAAATTAATGTATGCTCTTTCTCTTTCCATATGACCACTTGCTCTCTTAAAATAGAGCTTTGAGAATCATATTAGTGGTTGACACATTTTATATTATCAAGGTCTCTTCAACTGGTTGACTTAGAGCCTTTGTTTTTAGTATTATCCCTATTTGTGTGTCTTTTGTCTTTATTTTTCTTTTGCCCTTTTGTGTGGCTTTGATTTTTTTTCTTCATTTTGTGTGTCCTTTTATGTGATTATGTGAGTTAATATCCTAAGCTTTTGGGTCTTGTTTCCTTGAATTTGGTGATGTCTTATCTCTTTGTAATTGTGCTCATGGTCGCTCATATCTCTCTCTCTCTCTATGTTTCTTCTCCTTTATTGTGAGTATGAGTGTATGTTCATACTCTCACTAAAGTGGGGGATAAATGTAGTGTTGTAAATCGTAATGCTATATAAATTTATACTCATTTTTGTGCCCTTGCCTTATTGCCTCTACTCCAAGCTCTTTTTCAAGCCTATTTTTGTCATTTGTACTGCAAAATTGTCATCATATGATCATATGGTGATTCAGGTCTCTATCCTTAGTCTAAGTGCACCTAAGCCACCTTTTTTTCACCCCTTTTTCAATGGTAAATGGTGATAGGTGTCCTTCCCCTGGTGGTCAAGGGTGTTAGGCATCCTTACCCCCCAAATTGCACCCATTTTTAATCATTTGATTCTCTAGTTCCCATCAATTTATCCTTGATACCGATATTTCAATGTGATCATTGTAGGTTAGCCTAATTTATGAAATAACTTGGGAAACCTATATAAGAGAATATTCATAATTCATTTTCATATTTAAACACATTCTAAGCATCATTTCATCCTACTAAATCCTTGAATCGCAAGCTTTATTCAAATCTGAGCTTTATGGAGCAATGAGTTGCAACAATCTTCATGCAAGAATGTTTTCATGATTGATCCTCTTTATGTCTTTCCATTTCATGTTATTTCATCAATCATATTCAAAGAGCATTGCATCGTCACCATTACTAACATCATAAATCTTGAGGTATAACATTAGACATCCAACATTTTACTTCAAATATTTCCTTTCATTTATTTTACTAAGGGTTAATTCCAAACCTAGGGTTTGGCCTAGGCAAACACCTGTCAACCCAACACCTTTCTCCCTCTTGTGTGTGCAAGTGATACATTCTGAAGACAATGAATATAGATTCAAAAATAGAAGACTAAGACACATAGGACCAGATTATGAAGAAGCAAAAATATTGGGTCAAGGTTGCCTAGCATCAATGACTGATTCTTTTTTGGCAAAATTTTAGGGAGATACTCAAAGCAACATCTTAATTCTAAAACTATTTCCTTTGTCCACATCTAACATTTTTGGGTTAATGTCACCTAACATCATTAACCCACATTTATGAGCCCAAATTTTAGTCACAAGTTCCTCTTTACTTCCCATTTCTAAATTCATACTTGATATCTACATATCTTATTTGAAATTGTCTATGCATTCTACTAATTGTCAATTTTACATCATCAACCCTAGTTCTTTCATTCAATTCATATCATTCTAAAATCATCTTCAACTAAAAATGGGTAAGTAAATTCCAATCTGTGCTAGGTCCCCTTCCTAATAGGTTTTGAGGCTAAGCCTATTGAATTTCATTTACCTAAATGGGTGAGTGTAAGATCATGGGGGGTCAAAAAGTGGCAATGAGAGACAAAAAAAAAACATTTTTTTCTTTACCAAACATGCCAATTTTTTCTTTGAATTTTTGTATGGCTCGAGCAAAATTTGAATTGGGTCTGTAAATAGCAAATCAAAATGGATATCTGTTAGTAACAAATATCTATCATTAATGAATTTCCATTTCCTAACGTCATTTTTGTGATGTCATGTTTTAAAAACTGGATATCCATTTTGGAAGCAAAAATGAATATCTGTTTCCAAGACGGATATACATATTTTTATCCTAAAAAGCATACTTTAGTAAAATGGGCACAACTTTTATGTTTCTTATCAAAATTCTTCTTTTTTATAGGCGTTGGAAAGGCGATTTAAAGGCCTACAAAATGGATAAGGTAATTTAATTATATTATACACCAAAAAAAAATTATATTCATTTAAATTTAATCCTTCTATTTTAAAACTTTAAATACTCACAACTTTTGAATACCAAGTCATTTTCTTTTATTTTTTGCTCCCAAAAGAATTGAGATATTTAAAAAGTAGTCAATAATGAAATATTTAGATTTTATGTTCTAATGAGACTAAATTTTGTTCATATTTTTCATCATTGAAGGTTTCCTTTTTGCATTTGATCCTATGCACATCAATACCCAAGTTGACCTAGGATAAAATGTCTCTCTATACCTGTCTCCCCCTCTCTCTATTTACTTAGCTCTATATCTCGCTCTCTCGTTTAATCTCTCTTTCAATCCATATCTCCCTAAGTTTCCTTACTATACTTCTATCTATATATCTCCTCTCTCTTCTTTGTCCACCTATCTCACTCGTTTTCTTATCCCATCTATATCTTTCCCAAGTTATATCTAACTCTAGATATATCTTCCTCTTTCTACCCATCTCTCCCTCTCCCACTCTATCTCTATCAATCCTCATTTATACATATCTACTAATCTTTCTTCTCTCTATTTTCTCCCTCTCTCTACCTCCCTCTACCTATACCTATTTATTACTTGTCTATGTCACCTTCTTTATCTCTCACTCTTGTCCTCTCAATCTCTATTTCTCTATAGATATATCTAAACATGTCTATCTACATATCATTATCTCTAACTCTCTCTTATTTATTCCATCTCTCCCTCCATCTATCCTAATCTCTCTATCTCTTTCTATCCATACCTATCTCTATTTTCATCTCCCTATCTCTATCTCTTTCCCTATCGATATCTCTTTCTATATCTTCATCTATTAATATATCTCTTCCTCTACATGATTAATCTATCTATCTTCCTCTTCCTCTCTTTTCCTCTCTATGTATCTCTCTCTTTCACTACCTATATCTATATATATCCCTAGCTCTCTCCCTTCATCCTTCTCTATATCCCCCTCCATATCTCTCTATATCTCCCCATTTCTCTCTCCCTCTCTATCTATGCCTCTATCTCTATTTATCTCTTTATTACTCTATAACACCATATACATATCTTTATCTATCCATACTCCTCTTCCTTCATATATCTCTATCTATTTCTCTTTTTATCTCCCTATATCCATCCTTGTCTTTCTATATTTCTCCCTCTCTCTTCCTAGACCTCAATATGTCTATCTATATTTGTGTCTCTATCTCTTTTATAGGTATTTTTATCTCTCTATATTTCACCTTCTCTCTCTCCCTCTCTTTATATTTATCTCCTTGTTTCTTCACCTCTCTTTACCCTTATATCGAGCTACTCATATTTATCTTTATATTTCTATATCCCTATTTGTCCCTATATGATTCCCTCCCTCTCTATATATTTATATCTCACTCTCCCTCTCTATCTCCACCCACTCTATCTCTATTTTAGCCTATATCTCTCTCTCCCTATTAGTAATGGAGCTTCTTCTAATTTATATGGTTATGCATTAGGTATATTTGGATATTGGTTCTTGATGAGGTGTGTGCAGTACCTCCCTTTGAATTACATTGCTAGGGAGGGATGGAGAAATAAAGAGTAGGTGTGTGTGTGTGTGTGTGTGTGTGTGTGTGTGAGAGAGAGAGAGAGAGAGAGAGTGAGAGAGAGAGAGAGAGAGAGAGAGAGAGAGAGAGAGAGAGAGAGAGAGAGAGAGAGGGATGTGTAAAATCTATATAGATATAGAGGGTAAGAGATATATAAATAGAGGGAGAGATAGGGAGAGAAATGGATAGATGATAAGTAGAAAAATATGTAAGGGGGCATGATGGGGAGAGAAGAGATAAAGGAAGATATATATAAACATGGAGAGATACATATAGGGAGGGAGAAATAGGGACTTTGTGTGTATGAGTGAGAGAGATATGAAGATAGAGATCGAGAGGGATAAATATTTATATAAATAAAGGGAGAAAGAGGGAGATAACTAGATATATAAGTGGAGAGATATAGAAAGAAAGAGTAATATTGGAGAGAGAGGGAGATATAGGGTTATAAAGAGGGATGCATATCAAGAGATAGATATGAAAATGAAAAGAAAGAGGTGGAAGAGAAAGGGAGACATAGGTAGAGAGAGGGAGGGGGAGAGAAAAACTAATTAAAAAAGATGTGTGATTTCATATTAAAAAAGTAGAAATATCAATGGTGTGTCAAACATTACAATAAAAATCTAATGTTACTGCCAAGGATGGGTAGGGTAAGTAAAAGGTATTTCACAATTAAGATAATAGAAAAAGATGTAACAATATTAAATAAATGAAGAATTGGTTACTTTAAGAGTTGCAAATACAAAATTGAGATGCAAATATCATGATAGATCTAAGGAACCCTAACATGAATAAGAAACCTTAGAAGAAGGCTAGGTATAAGATTGATTTGGTTCAATAAAATAAAAAGAGCTCTAAATATCCAAACAAATAGAGGAAATAAGGGTGGGATGGAGAAATAGAGATTTATGGAAGTAGAGAAAGGTAGGTAGAGAGAGTGTGAGAGAGGAGAAGGAGATACATAGAGAGATATGTAGAGGGATTGGGAAAAAAGAGGGTTGAGATTAAGAGTGGGGAGGGAAGAAGGGAGATGTAGAGAGACACATCAAGATCTTAGGGGAGAGAAAGTGAGATAGAAGAGGGCATGATGAAGAGGTAAAAATATAAGTGTAGAGCTTGAGAGAGAGAGAAGGAAGGAGGGATTCAATGAGAGTTGGAGAGATAGTTTTAGAGAGAGATATATACATGGACAAAAAGAGACGAAGGAAGCAAGGGAGAGGTGGAGCGATAGGTTTAGATTATAGGAGAGAGAGAGACAGAGAGAGAGAGAGATATGATGGTGTCTCAAGATTTATTACTCTCAGTAAAATATCTACATTTTTTATTATTAATAACTTACTTAATATTTCATGTATTTCGAGATGATTTTTACAAAAACAAAATCATGAAAGATGGAATTCATATGTAGAAGTTGTGAGAATTAGATGTTTTAAAAATGAAGGATGAATTTAAATTAATTATAATTATTATTTTATTTATAATATAGAAACACCAACTATTCCATTGTGAAACTTAAAATATGCCCTTTTTACTAAAATATGTTTTTGTAGGCTTTTCAAAATACATATCCATTTTTCACATTTTAAAAAATAGATGTCCATTACTAACAAATATCCATTTTTGTGATAGTTTGTTTCCCTTCATTTTTCCTCGGGATTGCTTTGGTATTTAGCTTGGATGTGCCAAACCTGAAAAGTCAACACAAAAATGTGTTTAGAAGTTTTCCTTGATTTTCCAAACTTCACCCATGTGGCTGACGACTTTTTTTTAATCCAAATTTGATGAAACAAAAAATGGTTTATTGGGAAAATTGTCAACTTTCCATGAATATAAATTATTCCTTATTTTAAATTTAATTAATAATTATTATTAATTTTCTACATGCATTATGACTAAATTATTGATTGATAGGTTGATTGAAAAACATCCAAAAGATGCACCACATTCTATGCTTCACGTACTATAAAATTAAAAAATAATTGAATTTCATAAAGTTTTGACCAATTTATGGTGGTCAAAAATATGAGGATTTTATATTTTTGAAAAGTTCTAGTAAAAAAATCATAACTAATTATTTACTTGGGAAAAAATTACAAAAAATATGCAACACATCTAGGCATGTGTCCTCTATTTATATTGAAAGTTTCATTAGAATATTATGTTTTGTTTGTACTTAGGTTGGTTAGACATACACCTTTTTTTTTCATCTTTTTCCTAAAAGTTTAGTACTACTGCATTGAAATTTCAAATTTTCACCAAATAGATTTATGTTTTTCCAAGAAAAAACTAGTAGCTTAGAAACTACATTCAATTTTCTACAAATTATGTTCTTACATATTTTTAAATTATGTTGATAACCTTTTCAAAATTTTATATCAAGCTACCTAACTCTATTTTTTTTTAATTCTCATCGCCACTTAAGGGCCTAGTTTGGCCCCTCATGATCTTGCACATACCCCCTTCAAAATGACCATGTGGAAGTGGTAGTCAAAGAAATTGTGGGCAAGAAATGTTTATCAAAGAATCATTCTACTTTATTTTGGAAGTGCATCATGCTTTTTTGACTAACTATATGGGTATTTTGTTGAATTATGGTAATTGTCATTACCAAGTTATATGTTAATCCCCCATGTCCTTTCTCTGAAGCATTTGGAAATTTGTCTTCATTTGTATTGATTATTTGATGGATTTATGGACATGTATGTCTTGAGATGTTTCTTGTGTATGCAAATCATTTGGGAACTATATGAGAGGGACTTCTAAACAACTATTTTGAGGATACAATGATGATGCTTGATTGTCTTCGAGAGGGTTTATATAAGAAAGTACTTCATGGTGCCTTTAAAAAATTTACAGAAAAATATTTTCTCCTCAGTACCTCTACTCATACTCCTGCAATGACAATTGAATCTTCTCAGCCTTCATATGAGTCAATCTCAAGTGGCTTTACTCATTCTCTGCATCCTTCAAATGCTCCTTTTAGCTAGGTATGGTCTCATCTTCATTTTTGACACAATTTGAATTTTTGGTCTAGCAACTTTGGTCAAGTGTAGGATGTATCACTTAAGCTTTTTGGGGGTAGGTCCTTATAAAAAAAAATTCTTTGTCTCCCCATGGTTGGGAGTTGGGATCTTATATATCAATGGTATCTTTGTCACCTCCCATTTTTGCAATCATCTTCTAGGAGCTAACTCTACATGTATATATATATTTCATTGACATAGTTAAATTTCACCAAAAAAATAAAATTCTAGTTTCCCGAGGCATTAATTTTTTGATAAATGATCAAAGAAAAGCTCTTTGAAGCAAGATTTCAAATGAGAAAATATTCTATAATAAGTAAAGGGTGTTTGGAAGAATAATTTAAATGAAAGAAATTTTTTGCAATAATTTGTTCAAAACTAGATTGTTGGAAGCACAAACCTTAAATATAATTTAAGATTTTAGCTAGACAAAGAAGTAATTTTAAATGTTAGAAATCCTTAATAAACCATATATAATATACAATATAAAAATGACTCCTTCACAAACACAAGTTATTGTAAATAGAGTCATTATCAAACTAGTTAGCTAATCACATTTCTAGTTAGTGACTTTTTCGCACTTATTTTAAGCTTAATTGGGCTATTTTTTTATTTTTGTCTCACTTTATATGGTTGATATATGTGTCCTAACTTTGTGAGACACCTAGTGCATGCATACTTGCCAATTGCTCACACACTTGTCGAATGAGCTCACAAGAGTTGCACATTTAAAGGGGTAGTCAAAGTTCCACTCCTACCTTCTCACCTCCTCTCCCTTGCCTATACATGCAAGGTTGATCATTGTATTATACACTCATTATTTGTATATGATAGACATACTATTATTCTCATCTTTGTTTACTTGTGAAAGGTTATGAGTTTGTTTTTTCTAAACTTGGCTAATTTACAACATGTTATCAAAGCCATGATTACACATTTATTCTCACATAAACATGGTTTTAACACATATCCATATCAAGAGAGTAAATTTGGGTAATTTTATTTTTTGTAATTTTTTTATTGATATACAAAAATGTTGAAAATAATTAAAAAACCAATAGAGGATTGGTTTTCCTATTGGGTATTAAGGTGTCTCAACCTTAGTCATTCCTAACATTATATTTATTTATTTATTGTCTTAATTTAAATTTCTTTCTCATCATATTTTGTCATCTAGTGGCATGGCACGGTGAGTTGTCTTCACATTGGGAGGTGACATGGAAGATGGCAAGAATGTATTTTGTCTTTACATGGGCAAGGAGGCGTCCCACTTTGGTAGAAATATTTTTCCATGTGTTAGCATCTTAGAAACTTGTATAAGTCATAATTGTAAGACAAATTCATATGACAAGTTATGAAAGATTCTTATGATAGGTTGGATAAGTGCTAGAAGGCATCTTGGGTTATGAAGAGTTGTAAGAGAATCAATTAATTATAGTCATTAATAATGGATTATCATTCATATGTAAGTTTTATCATATATGATAGATTTTATGAGAATTGTAAGGTGCATAAGAGCATATGTTATACCTATTATTAGCAAAAACAAAAAAAGTGTCCAAGTTTGGAGGTATGTGAGAGAGTTATAAAATGACGTACAAGTGTCATTTGTATGCTTACAAGTGGTTGGAAAATGTGCCACAAGGATTTGCATGACCATCTAATTTGTCTTTGTCTAGAAGCCACTTAAAAATTGTACTTCTCTATATATTGTATGTCTTCTATGTGGGTTTTGGGAGAAGAGTGAGGAAAATATTTCTTTGCAACATTATGTTGTCAGATTTTCCCTAGAAGAGAAAGATGTAGACTCCATGTAAAGGTTATGAGCCTACAAGAGTATTGTAAAAGTTTGTTGTACATTAAAACATTGGTTTGATGCTTTAGAGTGTGGAGTTTGTTGGGTGAATATTTTTAATCAAGTGATTGATTACAAAATGGTAGATTCAACCATAGCTATGGTGAGATTATATCTCTCCTCACAAAGGGGAGGTTGCCTTATGGTAGTATTTTTAACAACTAGTATCTAAATTACACTATATTCACCAGCTTACTCAGTGGGTCATACATTCATCTTACACTCTTGATTCAGGATAGATGTTCTTTCTATTCTCTTATTTTGGAATAGCCTTTTTTCCTTATTAAAGCTTGATTCCAATTCGAGCCCCAATAACTAATATTCAATATAGTTAGACGTAAGAATAACTGAAAAGTGTAACAACAAATCCTAAGTAACTAAGAACTAGAAATTAATGCAAGCCCAAAGTCTTTCATTGCTTCCATGTAATATCCCCAATTTTTTAGGTTCTCTAGAAAGCTTTAGTAGTTGACACTCTGGGTTCATGTCATCTTATTCATATGAGTGATCTAATCTTTCTAGTGAGCTCAGTTGGTTTAGTGGAGTTACACGCCACTTTCCGAAGTGATTTGTGGCCTCTGGATTGGTTTCCAAGAATCTTGGAGAAGTCGTCTATTTTTAGTAAGTCACCCAATGAGCCTCGTTTTCTATTATTCGTCATCAAGATCACTCCAGTGTGACTGGAACTTGATTTCAACGTGTTCTGACAATTTTTCACAGATTTGGTGCATTAATGAGTTATTTTAATTATTTTACTAAGGTTGCTTAAATTTAATTAAAATATTTAATTCCAACCTTAGTGTTATAGCTCGTTGGAATCAAGGTGAAAATTTTAAATCTTGGGTGCATAAAATAGTGACCTTAAGTGTCAAAATATTATTATATTATTGAAAGGGTCATTTTTAGAGGAAAAAGAGAGTTTAAATTAATAAAGTGACTATTAATTTAAAGTACATTTATTTATAGAGTCACTTTATTTTAAAAGGTATACTTTATTCACTTAAGAGAGAAGTGATATTTTAAAAAGAATTTATTTATCCCACATTCGTGGTGTCTTGGGAAATGAGCCCAATGAGAGTTATAAATGTAAGCATTAAGTACAGATTGGGACATTGGAAATTGTGTTTATTGGGAATTTTATTTTCTAGAATAGTTTTGGAATACTTTAGGCTTTGGAGGATGAAAACCCTCTTGGGTAACATTTCCTACACTTTGCAATACCAAGCCTGGGAGATCATCAAATAAAATTGCAGAGATAGAGTATTTTGGAATTCATATTTCACATTTTGAAGCTCAGCCAAGGGAAATCGTAGAGTATAAGTGACTGGAGACCACTCTTCACTCAGAAGTAGTCGCAGAATTTTAGCAACATTCATTTTATCTTCCAGCGTGGATTTTATTGAAGATTGGATGTATTTCAATAATATATCGGTCTGCACCAAAACACACACAACGCCTCAGATCAAAAACTCTTGTCGTGGAAACTTCTGCAACGTATTCACCGTGTTATAAACATGCAACTGTGTAGTTTGCAGGGTGTATGCAAGGTGAACTAAGGACAATTACAGCATTGTGGGGCTACAAACACTCAGTCTAAGCGTGCAGGGAAGGGAAAATAGTCGTGGAATGCAGCCAACAACACTAGTCTAGCAAGTGACTCAGCTATGACTCCCATGACATTCAAGAATCGGGTTTTTTGAAGTCGCCTTTGTAACTAGATTAATGTCAAATTAGCTAGAAACGAATTATTTATTCAGTAAATGATGTACTCTTATGTGAACTGTGCCATTTGGAGTTTTGAATTGAAATTTTAAAAAGCTAGCTAGTTTCTTTGTCATAGCATTTATTGAAAAAACTTCTTGTTGCATTATGCTTGAGTATTGGAATGAATGAATGCTTGCAAGGTTATAAAATAAACGCACCAGGTATCAACAAAACCTCAAATCCCTTCATTGAAAATTGAAAAAATCAAAACAAGGTTGAAAGAATACCAACTATTTGACAAAATTCCTTATAGACTGTTAAAAGAAATTGTGACAAAGGGCAGCCCATTACAGTGGTATCAGAGCAGGTGTATCCTGCCTTCCTAGAGGGTTAATCAAAAAATGAAGTCTTAAGAAGAGTTACTAGAAGATCTTTAGTACTTGTATGAGCATCCAGGTTGGTTTAAAACCATATTTAAAAAGAAATCAAAAACTAATGAAAATGATTTCTTAAGTGTCCAAATCCAGAAAGCCAGCAAAAATAAAGAAATTAAGAAGGTTACGGCGAATGATGTTCTAATTACTTCAGAAGGTGATAATGAGTTAGGCAAAAGGGTGTCTATTGCAGGAGAAAAGTTGGGACACTTATCTCTATCAAAAGATGATCTTCTTAGCTCATTGGAGGAAATGGCAGAGTGCTTGCAAGAGGTGAACTAGTCACCCTCTCAGTTGATCTAAAATGCAATAGCTCCGATAGTGAACTCTTTGGGAGAACATAGGTTGTTGAGACACTTGAAAAAGGAGGTAAGACTAGTTGTTTCTAATTGCCTAAGTGAGATAATAAGAATTACACCTCTTAAAATTCCTTACAAAGATGATATAATGAAAGAAGTCTTATAGCTGATTGTCGAGAGTCTTCATGGGTTGCATGATGACAAAGGCCCTAGTTTTAATAGAAGGATAAAAAATTTAGACGTTATGGCAAGGACTAGGTCTAGATCATTTGTCCTTATGTTGGACCTTCATTGTGATGAATTGATTCTACAAATGTTTCAATGTTTCAATGTTTCATTGCTGAAATCAAGAAACGTCACCCCAACAAGGTGAAGATGGATATTTTCAACATCTTGTCCATGATCCTGGATGAGAATGATACTATTTGTGAGGAGTTGCGGTCTGATTTGCTACACATTTGGAGAACAGAGTTGCATGTTTTATCTACAACCTATGACTTCACAAGAAGTTTGATTGAGTTGAAGATTGAGAAGTTCAGGGAACAACTGACTTCAGAAGAATTGGTCATGTGGGGTTTACAAGTATCACCTCCTCTTCAGGTGAGAGACAATCCAGATGTTGATGGGAATGTTTCAACTATGATTACACCTATTACCTTGCCTGAGGATAACAATAAGGGTAATGACTTCCATATAGTTGAGGAGGAGTATATGGAGTTAGAGTCATCCACTACAGGTGGGGGGTTCCCAAAACTCTTCATTGGTGATGTGTAGATTTTCAATGATTAAATAGTGGAAGGGAAAAGCTTCCTTGAGGAGTCTACTTATGATCACATTACTGCCCCAATAGAACTACAAGATGAGAACATGCCATCTACCAGTCAATCAGCTAAGTGGGAATATGAGACCATGGAGCAAACTAAACCCACTTGTACATAGACACTTAAACAGGGCATTGAGGTTATTTATTTAGGTGTAATTAGTATTGATCTAATAAAAGAGAATAGTGTGTGCATACAGGAATTTGTAGAAGAAGAGATACAGTCACAATCATATGCTTCTCATAGTCCACATAATTTATGGAATCAGCTGAAGGTGAATGAGGATGAGATTGTGGTAGCCTTATCCCATCATAATGAGATGCACAAGTTGGTTGAAAATTACTTCTGGATGATTCAGTTAGAGAGAAGACAAAAGGGAACTGAAGCAGAGTCTTCTCTTGGTAGCTGGTAGAAGATCAAAGAGGGTATGGGAACAATGAAGACAAATTATTTGCACCTTCTTTCAGATCATGATCATCTTCTCAACTTGGTTGAAATCTATTTAGATGCCTTGAGAAGGAAAGAGGAAAAAATCAATGATCTTTGCTTACAATTGAGCATGGCCCATTCTTCCTTACACAAAGTGGAGGATACCATTACTGATCCATTAGTGATCCATGAGAATGATGTAAAAACCTCAAAGATCAAGCAGATCATAGAGGGAATTAGGGAAATCTGTAAGTATGAAATGATACAACAGGACTTTAGCACCTTTCCAGTTGATTTCAGTTTACAGGTTAAAGAGGAGCATGTTGGTTATAGTTTTCCAGCATCTCCCTCATGGGTTTTACCGGCTATTTCATTGATTGTTGGATGTCTGATATTGTTGATTAGAATTTGGATAGGTTACACTTTGAGGGTAGCGGCTATTCAATTGGATAGGAGAGAATGGAACTGCCTAATTGGAGTTAGAGGATGGGAGAATGATGAGTTCTTACCTTCCTAGGGTGGTAGAGATACATGTTTCTTCATTTTGGATTTGGTTTATTGGTTGCATGGTGTTGTTTTGATCTATGCCAACAACTTGACAGGAGTTGAAATTTGTTTTTATGCACCTAGGTTGGGTGTTATCCATATTTGCATGAGACGGATGAACTGTTGATGACTCAGATACTACGGTCTTGGTCACAGGTTCAGGTATCTTTGGAGGTTTAGATGGTTCTCATGTTGATATTGTTGATGGAGTAGATTTTTATGCATTGAGAGGAGAGTCGACTTCTGTTGTTGCCAGAATGGAGGGAATTACACATGGCCACTCGAACATTTTATTGGGGCAGACAGGAGTGTTTCATCTCGACTACATATTGAGGTGTGTTCACCAGTTTACCTTTAGCTCACATATACAAGATTTGACTATGTCACTAATGGCAGGGAAAGGTAATTTGAGTATGGAGCTTTGGGGGCCATCCAGGTATGACATGTTTTTGATGACAAGGGAGGAGACCAAGTTTGGTAGGTCTCACACCCTGTTCTCACTAGCTAGTTACTTACAGAATTCGGTATTTAAGATTTGGTTTGATTGGACTATAGAGGGTGACAGTGTAATGCAACGTCAGTGTGGTGGATTTTTTCCTTGTAGCAGTGACTCAAAATGTAGTAGTAATGTTATCGTTACCCCCTATTTTAGTATATATAGGAGACCGCTATAGTTGTTGCAAGTGGACTGGAGGGAAATTTTGGCTAGGACTTGGCTTTTGGTTGATTTGATGTTGCAGTTTGTGGTTTTGGTCTTGCTTACATACTTTTTTCGCATTTCCAATCATCTATGTAGAAAGTTGTGGTGGATTTCTTGGGTATAGCTCAGTTACCTTCCATCTCTACTTGTGGGAGCATTAGACACTACAGTCATCACATGATGTCAGTATACATGCCCCTAGATGGTGATTGGTTGATTGTAGTGAGTTGGGTTGGTTGGTTCTCTTGAGTTTATTTTCGAGACACTTGGAGATTAGATGATGGTGGGGGAATCATAGTCTATGATCAAAATGTCATTGTCATGATGTATGATTCTGAGGTTGAATTGATGATTACCAGTTTCCGATCAAGTTCTGATTGGCATCACTTTTGGGACATTCTATTGAGAGATGTTGAGGGTCATCCTTTAGGGTGGAGCAAATTTCATTTCATATTTCCCAAGATCGAGTTAGGCAATGGGGTTTCACATATGGATCTCCTTGAGGCATCTTGGCAGGATATATTACATGGGATGGATTTCAGTTTACTCATGATTTTCAGTATTGGTTTCAATGATAATTTATTAATGGGAAACCAGGAGATGACATACAGTTTGAGGATGAAGGTTTGTCAGTTATGGAGTCCATTCCTATGGTTTTGTAGTTTGATTCTTTGGGAGAGCAGGTTTTTGAGGAGATGAATGAGTTTACATAATATGTTTTTCTCTTCTTGTTGTAGGTTTTAAGGAGGTCTCTGATTGGGACACCTCGCAAGACACGACTTCCAGTCGATGGTGCTATAGATTTCTTAGACTGATTTGGAACCCCAAGATTATTCTTAGTTTTAGTTGGATCAGTCAGGAGATTGTGGGGTTGTATTGGCATTTCTTGAGGATAAGCAATCTTTAGGTAGGGTAGACTGTAATGTCCCCAATTTTTTAGGTTCTCTAGCAAGCTTTAGTTGATGACACTCTAGGTTCACATCAGCTTGTTCAGATGAGTAATCTGATCTTTCCGCTGAGCTCAGTTGGTTTAGTGGAGTTATACACCACTTTTCGAAGTGATTTCTAGTCTCTAGATTGGTCTCCAATAATCTTGGAGAAGTCATCTATTTTTAGTAAGTCGCCCGATCAGCCTTGTTTGCTATTATTCATCATCAGGATCACTCTAGTGCGATCAAAACTTGATTCTGATGTGTTCTAACAAGTTTTCACAAATTTGGTGCATTAATGAGTTATTTTAATTATTTTACTAAGGTTTCTTAAATTTAATTAAAATATTTAATTCCAACCTTAGTGTTATAGCTCGTTGAAACTGGGGTGAAAAGTTTAAATCTTGGGTGCATAAAATAGTGACCTTAAGTTTAAAAATATTATTATATTATTGAAAGGGTCATTTTCAGAAGAAAAATGGAGTTTAAATAAATAAAGTGACTACTAATTGAAAGAACATTTATTTATAGAGTCACTTTATTTTAAAAGGTACACTTTATTCACTTAAGAGAGAAGTGATATTTTAAAAAGAAGTTATTTATCCCACATTCGCAGTGTCTTGGGAAATAAGTCCAATGAGAGTTATAAATGTAAGCATTAAATGCAGACAAAAGCCCTCTTGGGTAACATTTCCTATACATGTGCAATACCAGGCTTGGGAGATCATCAAATAAAATTGCAGAGATAGAGTATTTTGAAATTCATACTTCACATGTTGAAGCCCAGCTAAGCGAAATCGCAGTATAAGTGACTGGAGACCACTCTTCACTCAGAAGTAGTCACAAACTTATACCAACATTCATTATAGCTTTCAGCATGGGTTTTATTGAAGATTGGACGTATTTTGGTAAAGTCGGGGTGTTCATCTTACTTCAACAATATATCGGTCTGCACCAAAACACACACAACGCCTCAGATCAAAAACTCCACCCGTGGAAACTTTTGCAACGTATTCACTGTATTAGCAACATGCAGCTGTGTAGTTCGTAGGGTGTATGCAAGGTGAACTGAGGACAGTTAAAGCACTGTGGGTCTGCAAACACTCAGCCTAAGCGTGCAGCGAAGGGAAAATAGTTGTGGAATGCAGCCAACAACACTAGTCCAGCAAGCGACTCATCTATGACTCCCATGACATTCAAGAATTAGGTTTTTCAAAGTCACCTTTGCAACTAGATTAATGTCAAATTAGTTGGAAATCAATTATTTGTTCAGTAAATGATGTACTCTTATGTTAACTATGCCATTTAGAGTTTTGAAGTGAAATTTTAAAAAGCTAGATGGTTTCTTTGGCATAGCATTTATTGAAAAAACTTCTTGTTACATTATTCTTGAGTATTGGAATAAATGAATTCTTGCAAGGTTATAAAATAAATGCACTAGGTATCAACAAAACCTCAAATCCCTTCATTGAAAACTGAAAAAATCAGAACAAGGTTGAAAGCATGCCAACCGTTTGAAAAAATTCCTTATAGACTGTTAAAAGAAATTGTGACTAAGGGAAGCCCATTGCATTCCACCAATTGATCAAATGAAATATTTTGTAATGCACATGCAACACAAAGTCTCACACACACAACCCAATTTAACTACTCTAAATTGATAACTGAAAACAACACAAATTCTTCAAATATTATCAATTGCATAACAATATCTTCAATCAGAATAGTGTAGCACAAAGTTTAAAAAATTAAATTTGACTCTCTTTAATTAAATACCTTCTCCACAACGCACAATTAAATTGATATAAGATAATGAAACAAGAAATACATAAGAAAAATATCACTTAATCCACACACTAAATCCAAGACAAAGGTTGGATGCCAATTTGTTTTCTATATTGATTGAAAATTTTGATTTACAACTTAAGCTCAAATTCTCAAATTGCTCCTCAAACTAGTAGATTTTTTATGCATAAATTAAAGATGATTATTACAATGAGGCTCTCCTTTATATAGAGAAGAGCCTTGAGCAAAATAAGGATCCTACAACTTTTGAGCCCTGAGAAAAAATAAGGATCAATATTTTTCTTTAAAAATTCTTCAAAATTTTTAAGGTCAACATACATCTTCGATTCATTAGGTCTTGTGGTATGGCTGGAAATGGTGTGGATCTATGTAATAGAATCATCTATGTTGATATATCCCTTTTGTGCTTCTTTAAAAAGATTCCCAAATTATCCAAAGTCACCTAAAAATCCAACAATTTATTAATGGATGATAGACTAAACTTTTGTCTCGATCTTGTTCATGACCAATGCATTGAACTCCTAGATAATCGAGTATATGGGAAGGTGCTTTTGATTTTCATTGGGCTACAAGGAAGATCAGAGGCCTTGATAGTGATATCGACCTCCTTTTCAATACATTCTTTTTTTTCTTCTTGCAAGTCTTTTATTAATTCCTTGAGAGTTTCTCTCTGAAGCTTTATTGCCTCCTTTTGTTATATGTACATCTTCCTTGTGGGGATCACTCCGTTATCCACCAACACTTCTAGCTTGAAGTTCTCTAGTTTTGTCCAAGCTTCCAGATCCTTCTCTTGTGTTTCCAATTCTTGAGATAATAAATAAAGTGTTTGATCTAATTCAAACCTTACATTATCCAAATTATTCAACAATTTGATTGAATGTAACAAGTGATTACCTTCTAAAATCAATCTGTCTATCCACGTTCTCACTGCTCTTCCTTTTGCTCCAATATGATTTGCTTTTCTTATGGATTCTTCATCAACTGATATCCTTGTTGGTTCAATCACCTTGAAAGACTTGGTGATTTTGACTAGCACAGTAGTGAGTTGTTCCACCTAAATCTTTAGTATGTCCATGAGGACCTTATCCCCATCATACCTTTTAACCAGTGTTTCAAGTGTAGCTTGGGCATCCTCTTTTGTACTCTCATGAGTCTATTTTCCAATCTCAATTCTCTTTATCACATAGTTAGATGCTTGGACTTCATCAATAGGCTTGCCTTGTGGTGGCATAACTATCTCTATGTATTTCTTTCTAGATTCATCAACCTTTTCTCTTGAAAGAGTTTTGGCCTTGTTCACATCGTTTGGCTTGGCAAAAGCCAACTAACCAAATTCAAATTCATCTAGGGAGATGGCTTATTTTTTCCTCTTCGAGGTCACCAAGTCTAACCAAGGGGGAAGGGTAGGCGATTTTTGTCCAACACTTGTGACCAAATCTTTTGAGACAAGAGGTTGTTCTTGAATATTTGTGGTTATGATGGGAGAGGTATGTGTCATGACTACTAGAGGTAGTTTAGTAATGTAAATACTTGGAAATGTTTGTCATGAATTTATTAAAATCAATTATTGTGGCCTCAAGCATGATGATGGAAACTTCAAACAAACTTTGAAAGGAGGACAATGAACCAAAAATATTCTTAATGTTGTCTTGGGGCGAACCATGAGCAGGCTCATTTTCAGTGGAAGAACTTTTAGTGGAGGAATGAATGGAGTGGATAGACATAGCAGGTGAGGTTGGGAAAATAGAAGAAGTAAAAAATTTCTTCCCTATAGGAACAAAAAAAAGAAGATACTATAGCAGCAATAGGAGTAGAAAACCACACAATTACTTATATTTTTGTTACATGAGGATCTTGTAGTTCTCCCTCCTCAAGTTACTCTTCCTCTTTAGGTTTCTCTTTCTATTGATCTTCTCCTTCTTCTTCTTCCTTCATCTCTTGTTCAACACATTTGAGTTCTACAACTCAGGCCGATGTTTGTCCTCATTTTCCCTCTTTGGCATTGCCCATTGTAAATCTATACTTGGGCATTTTTGTTGATGCCTAAGAATTTTCTCTATTTTTGTCTTGAGCTCAGACTTCTTCCTTATAGGCTTAGTATCATCTCCCTCTTTTGAACCTATCTTAAAAGGTTTCAATTTGGTACCTTTCTTTTGTAACCAGATGTTGGTGTTAGCTAAGATAGGCTAAAACCTATCTCTTATGGATATAGATTCCTTTAGGGACCACTATCTATCTGAGGGAGTGTTGACGGGTGTTTTGACACACTCACCAACAGTCGGGTAGTTTATGCAAACACTCACCACCTCTCCTGAAAAACAGTAAGTTTTGAAATACTAACTACTCCAAGGTCTCTATAGTCGGGTCTCGACGGTGATGGGCAGCTCAATGACTGATGTGGTTGTACCTGTCAAGGGACCTGCTAGTTGAAACAACTTTGAATTACCTATTTCTTTTTTTGTATTTTTAGATTTAGATTCTCTTTCAAAATAAACTACAAAAGATAGATAAGGGAAACAAGAAAATAACAATGAAACCAATTCAATAACAACTTAATGAACTAGACTTAATTAGTACCTGCAATCCAAAAATCATCAAATGTTATTCAAATCAACATTCAATTATGGACCTCCAATGAACATGCAAAGTCATGCAACTTCACAAACTCATGGAAAGAATATCACCACAATATTGTCTATCCTAGTAATTCTCATACACCACTTACGCGCGTAGTATAATTTATAAAGCAATAAACAAAATATCAGAACAAGTTACTGGTTTCAAACAATAGACATTATCAGACTACAAAGAACAAACTCATAACACATATGCATAGATCAGGCAATCTGTAAGCTGCTTCTTGTATTAACTCCAAAGAATGTATCACAAAACTACTCAAATTTCTAATAGTAATCTAAAATCTCTAAGTGGGCCTCAAATCATCAATTTGTGGACCCTCTAAATGGAATCTCTAATTGGACCTCAAATCATCAATTCGCGGACCCTTAACAATGAATCAAAATCTCCAATTTATAGAGTTTCTTGTCCTACTTTCTAGGAAATAAACCTAATCTAAATTAAGAACTAAAAAGCAAGGATTCACAGTTGACTTGCAAGTCTCTACCTTGGACTCCAGTTAACTATTATGAAACTGGGACTGAGTGAGCATTACGAAAACGGTGCTGCATGAAGTAACACTTCGTAATCATGCAAAATTTGCTCAAAATGCAGGTGTGACATCCATTATTAGTTGAAGTTAGAGTGGTTGTGATAGTGGCACTGCTCCAACATGCATTATGATTTTTCTAACTGCATGTTCAAGTCCTTCAAGTAAACTCTAGTTCAACATTTGTTCCAACTTATCTCCACTTCATTCCAACTTTATCTCCATGACTTGCAAATCTAATTCATTTAGAACCTGCACATTAAAACAATAAAATAATTAATTTATTTCCTAAAATGTACCTGTCTATTTTATAAATTCACAAATTTATAAAATAAGAGTTAATTCCATTGTAAATTTTAAAATAAAATAACTTATATCTCTTAAATTAAATAATATTACATTAAGATTTAAATTATTATAAAAGAATTCTTATTAAATTTTAAAATAAATTAAAATTCAATAAAAGAAATAACCCCCTTTCATGGTGGAGCCCCTTTTCCACTTCTCCAGCACACAAATATAAAGAATTAATTAATTTATAAATTACTCGAAAGATTGAACTTTAATCAATAAAAAGTATTTTAAATTTATAAAACTGATTTTAATCCACTTTTGCTTTTAAAAGTCCTTTTGAAAGAATAGCCATCATATTTCAAAATATTCCCATTCTAATGAATAAAAAAAAAAAAGGGTAACATTGCAGAACACTTGAAAAGATTTGAAACTTAGAAACATTTAATCAATTAAACATTCCATTCCACTTCATGCCTTTTAGGAATGATTTTTAATATTTTCTTTTTTCTTTGCTTTCTTCCGACGGTGAGTATTTCACAATTTTAGGGAAGATACCTTACATGGTGCATGCGTTACAAATACGAACTGATCTACAATAATTTCTTAATATCATTTTCCATAAGATCGGAGGAGGCCTTTATCTATTTCTCAGCGGAATTGGTGATGTCTTAGCTTGGTCTTTCTCTAATTGAATCACACTCCAATTATTTGTTCTTGTGCACCTCTCATTTTTATACGAGGCATGTTTTTACTCTTTATTCTCATGTTGCCCTAATCATCAATGGTTCGCTTTCTTGGTTTCACATTCCGACAAACTTTGTAATAAACATTGTGCGACTTTGGGAGCTTAGTCACTTCAAAGTCCGGGGTTTCGGATCTCCAGCATCTGCAGTTTCATACTCGCACCAATTTTGACTCCTCTTAGCCTTCGGGGTCCGAAATCCCGGAGACAACACGTTACCTATCATTCTTTCAATCTCTCAAACTTCATGCTCTGTGCACTCCGGAGGTCGGGGATTACGGAGTTTTGGATAATTAATTCTTTCATGCTCCAGAGGTCCGGAGTTCAGGAATTCTTTTTTTTTACATGGGCATTACTTAATATTTCGGGAGTCCGGAACTTCGAGATTTCGAACTTTTGCGATGTGGACTTTTAGATAATTAAATCTTTCATGCTCCGGAAAGGCCTTCATTATTTTATTTGCATTACCACCTCGAGGACACGTGATTCTAGAGTTTGACGCTCTATTATACTTCATTCCATCTGATCTGGGGAGTTAGAAACTCTGAAGAACTTTATTATTCTGAAACATTAAATTTTATTAAATTTTAAACCTTTTTAAATTCAAACTAAATCCAAATCTTAAATACTTGAATAAAATTCAAATCATGAAATGATTAAAATAAAATTTAATTTCAGAATTTAAATTTAATACTAACATTATTACAAGCTTATTTATAATTTAATAAAATTAACTTTACATATTAAAGTTTGAATAGAAACTTACATTAATATTTTTTTAACATGTTTCAGATTTAAACTTAATTCGAACTTTAACATAGTTAAAATTTAAATAAGTTTTGAATTTTAAAATATCAAAATATTAATATAAACTTTTATCAATTTTCATACTTAATCTTAATCGAAATAAATTTTTAAATTCGTTTTTAGAATTATTTATTGTTTTTGTGATTGTTTAATTTTTTTATTTTTTATTATTTTTGCAATTATTTGATTTTTTTTTTGTTATCTCAAAGGGTTTTCAAATTTTTGTTTATTTTAAAAAAAAATTCAAACTTTTTTTTTTATTTTTAGGCATTTTGCAGTTTTAAGGGATTTTTTTTTTTTTTTGCAGATCTTTTATGCTTACGCTAACCTCAACTTACAAAAGACGGAGACAACCGGACAACAACAACAACATGAAAACCAAAACATGTTAGAATCAATGACAGTCCCAAAGACACTAAGAGGCGGGGGGGGGGGGTGAATCAGTGTCTAACCGGTTAACAAAATATTTATACTTATTTAAAAATTTGCATCCCAAAACAGTGTACCAATAAATAATAATTAATGCAACAAATAAGAATAACAGAGACAACATAGAAAACACACCATAACACAAGATATTTAACGAGGAAACCCAGTGTGGGAAAAACCTCGGTGGGATTTGTGACCCACAATATTTACTCACTAGTCAATGAATAAATACTACTTACAATGAGGGGCCTGCACATGCAAGGAGGCCAACAGCCTAGAGCACACTGCTCAATAAAGAGTCACACTGACTACAAAATGGATTATCAAAATCTAATACAATGTACTGATTCAAAACAACATCTCCATGCCAGGTTCAAAACCAGTTTAAGCTCAGTCAATAACCAAAACCTTCGCTGTCAACTATATCACCTTATACAAAATTGTCTTATACTTCTCATCTATATCCTCACAAAAATGACCTATAAGATCTCATACATATATGAGCCTTTTACAATATACCATGTCGAGTTTTACAAAAGATAATTACATTACAAAACAATAAGCAAAAGTTTATTCCATATCATCTTGAGTGTCGGTATGCATTATTGCCGATGTCGGTGAAGTGCATGTCAGTGTATGTAGAAGTCTATTGTTGGTGTTGGTATCTGTCGATTGGTTTCCAGACGATTTCCAGTTGGTTGCCATCAATGACAACATCAACTATTCTCATAAGAGTGTAGAATGCCAACAATCTCCCCCTTTGACATTAATGGCAACACTCATGAGAAAATCCAAAAACTGAAGTCAAAAAATATTCCAAAAAGATGTGCTCCCCCTGAGCAAGTGATCTCCTCTGTATAAGCATTTTTCACTCCACTATTCCCCCTTTGACATCAATGACAAAGGTTGTCAAAAACGAGTGCAAAAATTTCACCTCAAAGTTTGTAACCAGTTGATTACAATCTGAAAAATATCTGCCAAAACTAAATTTAGACTCTGCATAAACCTTTTGCTTTCATTCAAAGTTGCCTCAGTCTGTTGGATCACGTCGGTGAGATAATGCATGTGTTTTTCCGATGATCACTCTCCTTGAACTAATGCCTTAGAGATTTCAATTCTCTGAGAGATAAGATTGTCCAACTTAGGACCAAGTTTATTTTTAAGTTCCCAGGCATTTGACCTTATCCTTGCCTTCTCTATCTCAAGTTTCTCTAACTTTTCCTAAAAAACTGTCATTTTCTGTTCAAAAACTGATATATGTCCAGATGAGCCAATTATATTATCAGCTATGTCATCAATTTCTTTCTATGTTTTTTCTGATATCCTTATCTATGTCTTCTGTCAAAAGGTGAGGTTTGCATGTTTCCCTATATAGCTCCTTGTACTCCAAAATTATAGAGTTAAGTACCAGTAATAATGTGTCCAAGTGTCTTGTACACTTCTTTATAGTGTCTTCAAACATTTTGTTTTTCTCTTTTTCAATTCTCTCCTTAATTGTGTCCTCATTCACCTTATCAATAGTTACTACATTATCAACAATAAATTTGGACAATGTATCCAATTTACCTAAAGAATCCTTAATATGATCTATGTTACAATAGGTAATATGTTGTCAATTGCCTTGTAGGCCAATGCATTGCAATCTATTGTCTTCTTGATTGAATTCAAAAGTACCTCTTTAACATTGGTAGGTCTGAATTCACTTGTAGATGTGTCGGATGTCTGACCAATTATCTTTATTATCTCTTTGCTTCCATCAGGTGTATCCATTTTGCTTGCATTTTCCTCTGGTGGATCAGTATGGGTATGCATCTCAACCTGCAAAGGTTTCTCAGACTGTTTCAATGTCTTTGTGATTGTCGGTTTCACTATCTCTGTGTGTACCTCTACCTTAGTTTGTTTCTCTATCAGTATCTCTATCTCCGGTGGCCCTGTGCAAGTACCTTTATCTTCAGTAGGTCTTTTAGTCCATGTTGGTTGCTCTGTTTGTGTTGATGTCTTAGTTTCAATAATTTCTACCGATTTCTCTGCTATGTTACTACTGTCAACATTGTCTGCCTTAACTTCAGAGTTATCCTTATCCAAACAATGTTTACCTCTTGAGTATCCAAATTCATTATAAAAAGTATCTCTGATTCAGGATTAGTATCATCATGTCTTATTCCTTCAGTGTTAATAACCGGTGGTTCTTTTGAGTGTATCAGTGCAGTATCCAAAGGTGGCAGTGGAAGATTATCAGTAATCTTAATGTTTGGAACTCCACCAATTTTTCCTTTACCTTTGTCCTTTTGATAAACCTTGAATGTCTTCTTATGCCTGTTCATTTCATCTTGTTTTTCTTTCTCCACAAAGAATATATCCCAGTTGTCTGCTATTTCTTCTGCAGTTTCCTTCACTCTTCTACCCATCAAGCTTGTCTGTCGGTGTCCACTAGCAAATACTGATCGGTTAACCTCAGAAATAAGTTCATCAATTTCTTCTTTGGAGTTAACAAGGTGAACAGCCAAGAGTGCTTCAACTTTCAGTTTCTTGTCTAATTCCATCACTGATAGCCTTTTAGCTTCTAGTCTCATGTAGAGATCATTTAGTAGCTCCTCAACAACTTCGATCAAAACTTTCTTATAAATGTCTAAATGAAGAATAATGCTTTCTTCAATAGTGTTTATGTCAGTATTATTTGAAGAAGTATACCATTTGTTCACATTAGACAAATTACCTTCCTCTATTATTTCATTCAGTAAGTCATTCAATGTGGGGTTTATCGGTGTCTTTTTCTTCTTGGGTGTGAGTTTCTTCTTAGGTTCCCTAATTGCATGTTGTTTCTTCCTTAATGTTCTTGTTTTCTTCAGAGAAGGAGAGGGTACCGGTGAGGGTTTTCTCTTCCTTTCCACTCTTTTAAATTCAACTGCCTTACTGCTATCACTGCCAGAAAATGTGTCAACCGGTGAAATATGTGCCTCCGGTTGAAGTCCTTCAAGCTCACTAGCCGATATGCCACTAAGGTTCATGACATTTTCTTTGATTTCCTTTACTTTCTTGGATGCATCCCTAAAGTATTTTCTCTTCTCTTAGTCCTTTTATGCATAGACACTTTACTCTCTATGGTTTCTACATTTCCAAAGAATTCTTCAGATGGCTCTCTTGGTGCATCAAGCAGTTCTTTTGCATACGTTTCCAGAACATGTAGATCAACCTCATAACCCATTTCAGTAACCAAAATAGTTCTAGGGCTTACTGCTTCCATCCAGGTTTCATCTCTTTTGATGGCAAAGCAGATTTCCTTGTCATATATCTCAACTATGCTTTGAGGAATCATTTCCCTAGCTCTCATCTGTTATGTTGTTGTATCTAGCAGTTCCCATGCCGGTAAAAGCTTTCTGTAGTTGTTTTCCTACCGATATATCATAACCAAAGTCTTTGGGTCCTGTACCAAGGATCTCTTTGGTGAAATATAGCATCAAACATACCAGAAGGTTTCCAAAGCGGAAAGTACCCTTCTTGTCTCCCTTAATCTTTTTCAGGTTGTTAATAAGCTCATCTTTTAACCATTCACACACATCTATCTTAGCATTATTGTTTATCATTTCATGTGCACTATAAATACAAAGACTGGAAACAAAATTGAGTATGTTAGCATGTGTGGCTTTGTATCCAAGAACCATACTTACATATCTCACATTAATGTCCTTAATATCATTTAATCTAAGTGATCTATTGTTAGATGTTGCTCTGGTTAGGCTTGTCACCATTTTGTTGAGAATCTTCTTTGTCTTATCAAGTCTACTACCGGTTGAGGGTAAACCAGTAACTACCGTAATTGCTTATCGGGTTATCTTGCAAACAAAATCCAACCATAAGAATTCTCCATGTGCTCTACTCAATACAATCCTTACCACTTCCTCTGGAAATTGAGGGATATTCAGTATCTCCACAAAACCTAAAGTTTCCACAATCTTGTGTTCAGGTTTAACAATTCCATGTTCATCACAAATGACCTTATTAAACATTTTCATTAACTCCTCAGATCCTAGATCTTCTATATTGCAATGTATGTAAATCCTAGGGTCTTCTGCAAATGCTACTCCCTTAGGTATTTTTGAAAAAGCTCCTATAGAGTCGTCTTGCTTCGCAATCTCAGGAATTATTTTGAAAATGGGCCTAGGGTGTTTTACATTCTCCACAATGGTAGGGTTCGGAATAAATTCAAGAACAGAAGATGAAGCGGCCATTATGAAAAATACCTCTTATCTAGATGCTTGAAAAACACTTCTCAGATTCGCCTTGAATGCCTTTGCTTGATTTTGTTGGCATTTTTGATGTTTATGTTGTGATTGTCATTAATGGACACACACTTGCATTAAGATCCCCTTTATATGTATGAGCTAGAGCTCAACTGGTATCTGTTCCAACTAGTATGTTGTATTCTAGTCTTTAGACTATTGGTGATTTTGCAAAATGTGTTTCTCGGTCTGAAGCGACATGTCGATCCCAAGCGGTTCGTAGATCTCAAGCGGTACGAGGGAGCAAAGCGGCATAACACATTCTTACCAGTCTTCATTTTTGTCAAACTGGCAACCGGTATTTTGTATGAACCGGTAATACTCTGAGATGAGTTACCAACTAGCATTTTGTGATGAGTTACCAATCCACCGATTGTTTGACGGTGCTGACACACTGACGGTGCTTTTTGTGTCATGTTACTAAGTATGTCTAGATTCATTGAACCTAGGAAATTGTAATGTAATCCTATTGGACCGACATGAAATTAGATTCCTATAAAAGGACATCATGTCTAGGGTTTTTGAGCAGTTGCAAAAAAAAGGGTTTATGTTGTGCTAGGGTTTAAGGTGGCTGATGAGTTGTTGTAAGAGCGATCTTATCTGAGAGGATCAAGTTGTAACTGAGTGAGAGACAGAGAAGACTGAAGTAATGCTGGAATGCATTAGCCGTGAGCTATACTAGATCTAACCAAGCAGTCTGTGCTATTAGATAGATCAAACACTTGTTGATTACTCACATCTTTGACAAGTTTATAGCCCTTAACCGGGTAGGCCCAAAAGCCTTTTGTAAAATCCTCTAACAAGGTGGTTCACCTCTGTGAATCTAAAATCCTCTAGCAAGGTAGTCTTTAATCAGACTTATCTCCTAATAGAGATTGAGATTCCTAATAGGATCTGTTCTAGTGAAGAACATTGTAAGACCTTAACCGGTCTAGTTTCTATTCTGCAGATAGTGACTTGTGAGTTCCATCTCACCCTGGTTTTTTCCATTTGGGTTTCCATGTCAAATATCTTGTGTTATGGTTGTATTGCTTTTGTGGGTGAATGCTTTATTTGCATTTTGGTTTGCATGTGTGATAACTGGTCTATCTGTTAAACTATTTTACCAGTTTATCTTCAGACTATTTAAGTGTTTTAGTGCAGTGATTTTTGGCATACTAATTCACCCCCCCTCTTAGTATTCATCAATTGGTATCAAAGCCTACCTTTCTATAAGTCTAACCACTTGGAAAGAGATATGGCGGAATACACCTTGAGGGAACTTACTCAACGGCTCACTCAGTCTGAGAAAACCTATGATGATCTTATGGTCAAATACAAGGCATCTCAAGCAAAAAGGAGAGAACATGTAGAAAAGCTGATGGAGCTATCTGAAAATAGTTCTACAGATGAAGCAGATATGGAAGCCATGATAGCAGAAGTAAATAAGTTGAATGAATTAAACTCCAACCTGAGAAAGGAGTTGGAAGGACTGACTATCCGGTTTAGTCAAGAGCTTGAGAACTGGAGGAAAGCTGAAGATCTGGTGAAGGACAGAGATCATGAGATCTCCAAGTTGAAACAAGAGATTAGTGCACTGACTGCTCACCTTCATGAGAGCAGAATGGAAAAAGAAGGAGTATAAGATGAACTGAACATATCCATCTCTGAAAATGCAAGCCTAATGGAGACAAATATTGCTATTTCCAAAGAACTCTCTAAGTCAAAGGAAATACTTGCTAAGTTCAGCAAAAGTACTGTCAAGTTAGAGCAAAAGCTTGAGTCATCTAGACTAGTAAAGAATACCAATGGACTTGGTTTCTCTGGACATGAGGAAGGAGAATCCTCAGGAACAAATGCTGAAGCATCAAAGAAGCAACTAGCATTCATAGGAAAATGTAAGCAAAAATTCAAACCTGTTTGCTTTAACTGTCTTAAAGAAGGACACATTGCCAATGTATGTAGGAGCAAAGCCTACAATAATTTTCCTTACTTTATTAACAATGTACCTAGATCCAATAAGTTCAACGGTCATTGTTATGCATGGAACAAGTTTGGGCATAGAGCATTTGAATGCAGGTTTGTGATGAATAACATTGGAAGATATCCTCAAAGGACCCAAGGAGTTGGTCCTGAACCTTTTGTGAACCGGAACCACAACCGGTTTAATGTCTTCAATCATCAGTCAAGAAGCAGTGGCCATCAAGCAACAACCGGATGGAGAGAAAATTGTATGATCTGTCATGGTCATGGTCACACTGCTGCAACATGCAGAAGGAAGAATGGAAACATGAAAAATGGACCTTGGAGAGCACCTGGATTGGTTTGCTACCACTACAACAAACCAGGTCACATTGCAAGATTCTGCAGAAGCAGAAATAGTATATCTGATGATATACCGGTCACTCCGGAAGGAGAAATTGATGTTGAAACAGTTCAAGTGGACATGAACAAAACCTAGAGGAAGAAACCAACAATGTTGGAAGAGGAACCGGTTTCTGCACCTAGTGTGGAAATATCAGAACTAGCAAACTAAGCTTCAAAAGGCTTAGGGGGAGCAAAATGGCAAAAAAAATTCGAACCCCCGGTTTACACCGGTAAAGGACCTTAACCGATATGTGATACCTGTCGCTTGGTAGAAGATCGAAAACGGTAAAAAGGCAAATTAGGGTTTACACCCTAATAGAGGAGCATTAATGGTAGTAGGTGAGAGACATCTATAAAAGCATTTTTCAAATCATTTCTCACTATCTGTTTTCGAGCGAAGAAAAGTTTTTCAAAGAGCAAATCGAAGAAAAGGCGATTTGAGCTGAGATTTCAAGAAATTGACAAATCTTGAAGGAAATTCAAATTCAGTTTGCAAACGGTCAAGTGGTGAACACAAAGCGGTGATTCGACAACCAACAGAGTGTGGAGTGAAGGAGAATCAGAAAGCCCTAAATTTGCATTTTAAAGGTATTCCTCGACTTCTTAAAATATTCTACAATGGCTTCCACATCTCATACCAGTTCTAGTACATCCATTGAGTCTAGAAGTTTCATTCAAAGGAAGTCAAAGTATAATGCCCTATCACAAGTTCCGGCTGGAGTGATAGTGGAAGAGGGAATTTCTGACTATATTGATTGCAAGATTGAAGAACTAGGGTCTCTAGCCATCCACTCTCAACTAGGTTTGTTTTGTGGAAAGGATAAGAAAATCAAACCGGAATATAGTATCTTAGAGAAGAAGAAACTCCATAATGCAGTATACTTTCTAGAAGACTTTACAGAGGATCATGTTAGGATCATTTTGAGCAGAGTCCATGGTGACAAGATGTACCGGGAGAGGACGCATGATATTACGCCGCAGGCAATTCATGCAGTCACCGGTTTCTACAACACAGGGGAAGTGCTAGCCCTAAGGACAATATGCAAAATGAAAATGTCAAAGCTCACCGGTTCAGTGAGCGATTCATGAGGCATGATAGTGAACTCCATCAAGGATGATCTTGTTAAGTATGCCTACATGGTGATAGGCTACCGAACATTCTCTACCAACAGAATTAACTCTGTATCTGCTGCAGCAGTAAATGCCGCTTACTGGATGATTAAAGAGGATGCATCATTGGATATGTGCACCGGTATGCAGAGGCAACTCCTGTCTAATCTGAAGTCAATCAAATAGGATAATGCACTGAGATTCAAGTTCGGACAACTATTGGTTGGGTTGTTCTTCTATTTCCAAGGCTACTTTCCTGGAGTAGGAGATGTCCAGTGGTCTCCTGACCAATCGGTAACCAAGCAGATCAAGGAAAGCATTCAAGCAATCGGAACTAGTTACCCTGATGTGTTGAACAAGTATTTTGATGAGTTCAGATGGAAGATGAGCCAAAGGATGAGGATCTCAGGTGATATCATCAAGAAATATGAAGATGACATCTATTTCACCATCTAGGTGGACAAATGCTTAATGGAGGCTATTGAGCCTAGAATAGAAGAAGTGGAGCCAATGGGCTATGAGGTGATGTATGATATGCTGGAAGGGTATGCCTCAACCCTTATTACCTCACCTCTTGATCCTAAGGCAAAGAGGACCGGAACCTATCTGGAAAGGATTGCACCAGTCGAGGAACCCTCTATTAAGAAAGGAAAAGAACCGGCAGCAAAGAAAGCAAAGGCAGTGCCTGTAGCATCGGCACCGACTACTACTGCAACTCCAAGAGTGACCAAGCAGTCACCTGTAAAGAAGAAACCGGAAGTGGCATCGGCAAAAGTCTTTGAAAGAAAAAGGAAGACTAAGTCAAATGAACCAGACTCTGAAGAGACTGAGTCTGAGGAGATGCCAAAGAAGGTCAGACAGATGAAGAAGATGAAGAAGAATGAACTGGCAGCGTCTACACCGGTAAATATTGATATCTCCTCATATAAACCTTTGACACATTGTCAAAGAACAGTAAAGAATATTAGGAGAAAATTACTTCATGATTTAGTAGATTATTATGATGATTTTAGTGATGAGGAGAAAGAAGTATTACAGGAGATTATTATTTATTTGTGTAAGAATGACCGATCGCCATCAGAGATTAAATCTCAGACACTGGATTCTTTATATAAGGCATTAGATAATAAATGGCACATTGCCATAGAAAAAGAACATGAGATCAGGGAGAAAGTCTTTGCACAGTACTTTCCCGACCTCTCAAACTCAGAATTATTTGATGTTTTGGACCAAAATAAAGGACTCTTCTTCACAAGGAGAAGAAGACTCTGGCTGTTAGAGGGAAGAGTTGATGATGTTGAAAAAGACACTC
This sequence comes from Cryptomeria japonica, assembly GCF_030272615.1. Classification (NCBI taxonomy): domain Eukaryota; kingdom Viridiplantae; phylum Streptophyta; class Pinopsida; order Cupressales; family Cupressaceae; genus Cryptomeria; species Cryptomeria japonica. The sequence continues at coordinate 550,178,983 of NC_081407.1, read as the reverse complement.
ACCAGCATATGTATCTTGCTATCCATGCTCATAAAGCACGTATGGCCAACCTGCAAGCGGAAAAAGAACTGGTTATATCCAAACCGGATGAAGTTTTTGATGAAGGAAACCTGGTTGAAGAACCAATTGACACTATTGATGTTGATGCCCTGGACATAGAAGATGTCACTCAGGACATACCTTCTGAGGGAATAGAATAGGTGCAATAGGCCGAACAGGGCAGTGAGCAAGCCGAGGACAGACAGGAAGCAGCTAAGGAACAAGCAGAGAAGAAGAAAAGGGATGAAGATGAGAAAAAGCGGAAAGAGGAAGAGAAGAGAAAAGAGGAAGTGGAGAAAAGAAGAGATGAAGAGAAAAAGAAAGAAGAAGAGGATAAGGAAGAAAAGAAGAAGAAGGAAGAGGAAGAGGAAGATAAAGGAAAGGAAAAGCGGAAGGAAGAAGAAAAGAAGAAGAAGGAAGAGGAAGAGAAAGAAGAGGAGAAGAGGAAGGAAGCTGAGAGGAAAAAGAAAGAAGAAGAAGACAAGGAACAAGAAAAGAAGAAGGAAGTAGAGAAAAAGAAGAAGGAAGAAGAAGACAAAGCAGTGGAGAAAAGTGAAGCGGACAAGGCAGTGAAAGTAGTGAAGAGCACACAGATGGAGACTCCGAAGGCAACCGGGAGTCAAGCGAAATGGGTTGATATCACTAGTCCTATCGATCTCCAGTCTGCAAGTGAATCGGAGCTAATGCAGAGCATCAAGGTTGCTCAAGAGTGCCTTGAAATCATTCGAAGGAAAAAGGAGCAAGATATAATTCAAGCGGCTATAGACACCCTTACCGGTTTGATCCCTAGTACCAATCTTCCCAACACCGAATCATCACTAGCATAGCTTAAGCTACTATGTACTATAGTGGATGATCAGGTGTAGAGCCTGGATGAAGCAGCTGAGGCAAATGTCAAGAAAGAGCATCAAAAGGCTCTTAACATTGCTCTGGTGAAGAAGTTGAATAAACTCCGGTCTGAACTGCTGAAAGACCAAAAGGATATAAGGGATGCTTTGGATGAGGGAAATCTGCTACTAAGCAAAATCTGTCAACCCCATCTATTCTATGATGATGTGCTAGCCCAGAAGCAAAAGCTTCAAACAGACTTACAATATTACTTAAGCACATTTAAGCCACCTTATGATTCCTTTGCAACTTATGGGCAAACCGTTCATCGGTTTCAGATCTAGTCAGCCAAAATGGAGCAAGAGATTAGTACATGGTCTAGAGACTTGCATGAGCTACAACTGGTTTTACTTCCACGTTTGCAAATTCTTCAGAAGTGTTATCTGAACTTGGATGCCTTGACAGTTACGCAGGAGATGAGCACAGTTGATGCCATGGAAGAATAGGTATCCCAGATGCAAACAGAGAAAGAAGTGGCCACCTCCCTACTTGAGTCCTGGTCTCTATCAATGAAACAATTTTTGCAGGACTATAAATCGGTTTTTGACAAGTATTATTCCTTGTTGGCATAAACTTTTATTTTTTTAATATCAAATGGAAATAGGGTTGTTCAGTGGTACTTTGTCATTGTTGGCAAAGGGGGAGAAGTACTCTATTTTGGAGAAGTATAGAGTATCTAGTTTTAAAATTTTGATATATGCTTTGATATATGCTATATGCTCTGATATCTCAATGTTTATGCTCTATATGCAAACTTGCTATACATTGTATTGATTAAGGGATAGTGTACATGCTTAGGGGGAGCAATTTTGTTAATGGCATGTTTTTGTTGTAAAACACTTAGATGTCAAAATTTTATTTTCCTAAGTGTTGCCATCAATTCCAAAGGGGGAGATTGTTGGCATTTTTTATGTTTATGTTGTGATTGTCATTGATGGACACACACTTGCATTGAGATCCCCTTTATATGTATGAGCTAGAGCTCAACCAGTATCTATTCCAACCAGCATGTTGTATTCTAGTCTTTAGACTATTGGTGATTTTGCAGAATGTGTTTCCCGATCCGAAGCGGCATGTCGATCCCAAGCAGTTCGTAGTTATCAAGCGGTATGAGGGAGCAAAGCGACATAACACATTCTTACTAGTCTTCATTTTTGTTAAACCAGCAACTGGTATTTTGTATGAACTGGTAATACTTTGAGATGAGTTACCAACCAACATTTTGTGATGAGTTACCGATCCACCGATTGTTTGACGGTGTTGACACACTGATGGTGCTTTTTGTGTCGTGTTATTGAGTATGTCTAGATTCATTGAACCTAGGAAATTGTAATGTAATCCTATTGGACCGACATGAAATCAGATTCCTTTAAAAGGACATCATGTCTAGGGTTTTTGAGCAGTTGCAAAAAAAAGGGTTTATGTTGTGCTAGGGTTTAAGGTGGTTGATGAGCTGTTGTAAGAGCGATCTTATCTAAGAAGATCAAGTTGTAACTGAGTGAGAGACAGATAAGACTGAAGTAGTGCTAGAATGCATTAGCCGTGAGCTATACTGGATCTAACCAAGTAGTCTGTGCTATTAGATAGATCAAACACTTGTTGATTACTCACATCTTTGACAAGTTTATAGCCCTTAACCGGGTAGGCCCAAAAGCCTTTTGTAAAATCCTCTAACAAGGTGGTTCACCTCTATGAATCTAAAATCCTCTAGCAAGGTAGTCTTTAATCGGACTTATCTCCTAACAGAGATTGAGATTCCTAATAGGATCTGTTCTGGTGAAGAACATTGTAAGACCTTAACCGGTCTGGTTTCTATTCTATAGATAGTGACTTGTGAGTTCCATCTCACTGTGGTTTTTCCCATTTGGGTTTCCACGTCAAATATCTTGTGTTATGGTTGTATTGTTTTTCTGGGTGAATGCTTTATTTGCATTTTGGTTTGCATGTGTGATAACTGGTCTGTCTGTTAAACTGTTTTACCGGTTTATCTTCAGACTGTTTAAGTGTTTTAGTGCAGTGATTTTTGGCATACTAATTCACCCTCCCCTCTTAGTATTCATCAGATTTCATGCTCACAGAAAGTTTGAATGCTTGGTGAGTTTGAAATGAGGGTTTCTTGGTGCTTTATAGCCAAAAATTTCTTCAAAACATCATTAAATGCTCATCGGTTAAGTGAAAACTTAACACACCTTTCGGTAAAGAAGAAATGTATCTTCTCACCATTAATCTAGGGTAGAATGCATGTTTTTCAATTCACTGCCATACCCCCAAGGGATTATTCCTTAGTTAGATGAAGAATCTCCCGCCAGTGGAGGATTACTCTGTTCTACCAGTGAAGTTATAGTTTCATTAGTTCTTTGATCTCTTTTCTTAATCCACTGTTTAGAAAATTCTTGCTTTACGTCTTCTACCTTCTCTTTTCCCTTCAAGCTAGATCTCATATTATTTTCTGGTGCATTCTTGCTTCTACAAAATTTAGCAATATGTCCAATCTTGTTACAAGCATAACAAGTCACATTATTCTTCTGAATAGCCTTTCCATATCCTTGACCGGTTTGTGATCTACATTGATTAGATAGGTGCCCAAATCTTCCACAAACATAACATTTCACATTCATTCTACAATTTTCTGAATTATGACCAACTTTGTTGCATTTGGAACATTGATCGGTGGGTGAGTTTATATTCTGATTATTTTTAAATCTACACTGATTTGCTCTATGACCATATTTGTTGCAATTGAAACATTTTCCATTAAATTTGTAAGCATTAGGTTGTCTTACAGGTTTGTTCTGGTCTTGATTGTTTGCAGTACCATAACTTTCTCCAACTTCAAATCCAAGTCCATTAGTATCTCCATTAGGCTTCTGACTTTTCAGCATGTCATCAAGCTCCTCTAAACTTTTCTTGAATTTGTCTGTGTTTATTTGCAGTAGCCAACTCATTTTCCAAAATTCCAACTTGTCTCATAAGCTCAGTTTTATCATGTTGCATGTGAATCAGATCTGTCTTCAGCATATCATTTTCATAACTAAGTCTCAGATTTTCATTTTCAACATCATTAAGTTTCCTAGTCAAGTCTTCTCGATTCTTCTTCATGTCTTCAATATCTTTACATAACCTCATAGTCATATCTTGCATTTCATTCTTCATATTACTATTTTCTTGTCTCAACTTCTTTGCAATGTCTCTAAGAGTTTCTTTTTCATCATCATCTTTCTGCATCTTCTCCTGACGTTCTTTTCTTTTATTTTGTGCTATAGCAAAGTTCTCCTGAAGTCCTTTAATGAATTCTTGTGCAGTCCTTAAATTATCTTCAAGTTTGATATTCTTCAACTTTTTTGCATTAAAATCTTCAAGGGATCCTTCCAACTACTTTTTAAGTTCTCTATCTATATCGGTGTCAGAATCTTCCTCAAGTTGCTAGGCTTTTGAAAATAGAGGACTAGGCTCTGATACCAAGTGTCAGAATCAATGAAAGTCCCAAAGACATCGAGAGGGGGGGTGAATCAGTGTCTAACTAGCTAACAAAATATTTATACTTATTTAAAACTTTGCATCCCAAAATAGTGTACCGGTAAATAAGAATTAATGCAGCAAATAAGAATAACAGAGACAACATAGAAAACACACCATAACACAAGATATTTAACAAGGAAACCTATTGTGGGAAAAACCTCGGTGGGATTTGTGACCGACAATATTTACTCACTGGCCAATGAATAAATATTACTTATAATAAGGGTCCTGCACATGCAGGGAGGCTAACAGCCTAGAGCACACTACTCAATAAAGAGTCACACTGACTACAAGATGGATTATCAAAATCCAATACAATGTATTTCTTCAAAACAACATCTCTCATGCCAGGTTCAATAGCGGTTTAAGCTCAGTCAATAACCAAAACCTTCACTGTCAACTATATCACCTTATACAAAATTGCCTTATACTTCTCATCTATATCCTTACAAAAATGACCTATAAGATCTCATACACATATGAGTCTTTTACAATATACCATGTTGGATTTTACAAAAGATAATTACATTACAAAACAATAAACAAAATTTTATTCCATGTTTGCTTGAGTGCCGATATGCATTGTTGTTGATGTTGGTGAAGTGCCTGCTAGTGTATGTAGAAGTCTATTGCCGGTGCTAGTATCTGTCGGTTGGTTGCCAAATGATTTCCAGTTGGTTGCCATCAATGACACCATAAAATATTCTCATAAGAGTGTATAATTCCAACAAAACACACATGCAAAACATGCAACGACACAAAAAATGGCCTTGGAGTTCTCGGATCCCAAGGTTCCAAAAGCAAGCACAGGATTTCAGGACTCCAGGGTTCCAGAATCAAACAATGAAGCGACACTTTGGGATCCCGAAGTTCTGAAGTGTTGAAATGGAAAACAACAAAGACTTTGGAGTTTCGAGAGTCCGAAATTCCAAAGTCAGAAAAAGCAAATGAAACAAAAGGAACAAAACGCACTTCAAGATTCTGGGAATCCCAGGTTCCAAAGTGTGAAAGAAAATAAAACAAGGCAAAGACAAAACGAAGCAGAAGGGGGGCCCCAGCTCAGGAAGTGAAAAGTTGGGGTGTCTTATGTAGGGCATAACAAGGAGAGGAGTATCTTCAATCTTTTTCTTCTCATATATTGAATCAAGAATGTCTTTGTCATCTTCCATGGTATCTGAAATATTAGCAAGATCAAAATTCTTTATTTGTTCAAGAGTGAGGCTTTTATAATCCAATCTCTTGATGTACTCATTTCTACCCAGATATCTTCAATTCTATACACGAGTATAATCTCTCTTGAGCTTGTATTTCATTCCCTTATATTCAAAGTTATCTCTCCTCTTGAACCTTTTCATGGTCACCCATTTCATTTCTCTGTAAGATATTTTTATTGAATAGCGACCAATGGAAAGGGTGAACCTAAAATTAGCTTTGTATGATTCTAATTGTGTGTTGTGTACCACCATGATTTGTCTACATAGCTCCATCAGAATGATTTTATCACTTGGATATCAAGGGAACATGTAGGGATGATCGTCAAAGAACCCTAGTCTGATGTAGGTGAAAGTTGGAAACTATAGAAACATGCAACCAAACTTATTGACTGTCTCTCGGGCTTCATTTGACATTCTTTTCTTTTCCAAGATTTTATCAAGCATACACTTGTATATGCTAAACAAGACATCATTAACTCTCTAGAAGTGTTTGATGCTATTCTTGAGAGCTATTTAGGAGTGATCTTGATATACAAAGACTTGCCTCCTATCCCCTTCTATAGTTAATCCTAGGAAATGCCTCATAGAGATAAAAGCATACACCAAATAGGATGTTGCATATAACTTTAGGCTGGTGGTCACCTTGGATAATTGATCACATATAACGTCATTGATTTGTTTCCCCATAAATTGTTAGGATTCCCATAAATACTAAGAGGGGGGGGGGTGAATCAGTATCTGATCGGTTTGTTGATTTTCTTAACTTAAAACATGTAGAACATATTAATACTGTATACTGGTAAACAAGAAAAACACACCATAACACAGTAGTTTAATGAGGAAACCCGACGTGGGAAAAACCTCGGTGGGATTTGTGACCCACAATATTCACTTACTAGCCAATAAGAGAATATTACTGCTACAATAGGGGCCTGCACATGCAGGAAGGCTAAGTGCCTAGAGCTCAGTGCTCAATTATAAAATGGGAAGTCTCACTGACTTACAAAATGGATTACATAAATCCAATGTCTTGTACTACTTCAAAATAGCATCTACTATGCTAGATCCAGTATCGGTTTATAGCTCTGCTTCATACATAAACCCTTAACCTATAATTCGCATAATAGGTCTGCCTTATTTCGCCTATCTATTTTCTTCCATCTATTACAAAATATTTTACAATGATCTCTTATATATATGAGTCATTTTACAACTTGCCAAGTTGGCTTACAATGATTTTACAATAATTAACAAAATATATTACAAACAAAATTCTTGTCGGCTTCTGTGCCGGTATGCTTCCTTTCACTATTGGTGGTCTCTGTGCCGGTGTAGAGTCTGTCTTTGCTAGTGTTGATAAATTGCCTTGTCGGTGTCATAGGATTGTAAGGTTGCCATCAATGACAGAACCTTTAATCAGCTACAATATCTCATTGGAGTGTGCATTTGCCAACATAAATATCTTTTGGATTCCTTTTCTAATGATATGGAAGTAATGATACATCCATTCTTCAAAATTATGAGAATCTATAAGGCCCTTAATTCTGCTAAGAAGAGTCATCATATCATTTACCTCTTGCTTGAAATCATTGTATTCAAATCCCTTAATTGTTAAATATTTTAGGTAGTAGGCCTAGGAGCAATCAACCAAATTGTATTCAAATCCCTTTTATACTTGTTTGAATTCTTATCATAGTAATCTTGTGTCAACTCTATGGTAATATCTACATAATCTGTCATGTCAAGTCCATTGAAGATCTTATCAAATAATTCTTCATCTAACCTTATCACAACCATGTTGTCAACATCTTTAATGCTTATGCTTTGAGTGTCAAACTAAGAGGGAGTTGCAAGGACTAACTCTAGATCTTGTGCACCTATAGGGAAGTATACAAACAAATGTACCCCATTGTCTACCAATGCTCGCATGTGGTCAAACAATGGATGTTGATTCACTCTCTTTAGGAACTCGGATATGTCCACATACCTTATTTTTATATATATGATGTCTTTAACATTAGAGGCCACTGAGCTCTCTGAAAACATATTTAAGTACTTTTGGTATTTGTACTTCATGTTTTTCTTTCTCGGTGACAACTCTGACATTGATAGGAAACAAATGCAACTACCATTATTTTGCGAGAGTTAGACAAATTTAGTGTTTTTTTATAAAAGTTACAAATTGGGTTTCAAAACCTAATTTCCATAGGGGATGATTCAAAATTTTGCAAATCGGGTTTTAAAACCTGATTTGCAACTAGGAAGTGCAAATCATGAGAATATATACAAATCGGGTTTCAAAACCTGAATTGCACTTTATTTGGCTCAAGTATGCAAATAGGGTTTCAAAACCCAATTTTCACTTTGTTGGTGAGTGCAAATTGAAATGATGTCAATCAAGTTTCAAAACCCAATTGACATATTAGGGAAAATCTTAGTCTTGTCAATAAGGTTTTGAAACCTAATTGACAAAAAGGGTCAATCGTCACAATGTAGGTCAGGGTTTGAATTTTGACCTACACCTAGGGAGAAATACCCTAAGTGTGGGTCATGATTCAAACCCTGATCTAGACTTAGGAAATGACTTGTGTGATGTGATTTGGTGTCAATTGAGGATTAGAACCCAGCCAACACACAAAGTGTGTTTGTCAGGTTTTATACCCAAATTGACACTTTGGTGTAGGCTTTGGTAAGAAAAATAGAAAGGGGTGTTAGTCAGGTTTTTTAGTCCAACTAACACATTGAATCACGTGTAAGTCAGGTCACAAAACCAAGCCAACACATCTGTGTTGTGCCAAAAAAAAATTAGGGTGAGTCCGAGTTGGAATGTCTAGACTACACCAGATATGAGTGTAGTTCAGACTTCCTAACCCAAACTGCACCTATCAAGGTGGTAGTAAGCAAGAAATTAGGTCCAAGGTTTAAAACCCTGCCCTTAAGAAAAAAAACAATAAACCCTAGAAAAAATAATGAAAGAACAAAAACATAACACAAAAAAACCTATAGAATATGGTGAAAATCAATGACCATCACAAATCTGAATGCGTGGGAGTGGAAGCAAGTTGCTAGGGCATAGGAGAGTAAGAACACAATCAAAAGACTCAAAACAAAATAAAAATGACAAGTAAACTTTTTCAAAATAATTTAAAACCAAACTGATAAACACAATAAATGCAAAGCATGTGTAATAAGGACTACACTTCGGGTTTTGAAACCCAAAATTTAGTCAATTGCATTTTGAGTTTCAAAACCCAAAGTGCCATGATAGTTTTGATGCCAAGACATGTATTTCAGGTTTTGAAACCTGAAATAAATGAAATTGAAAACAAAATCTATAATTTTGGGTTTAAACCCTGAAATTACATTAAACAGAAAAAATGACTAACTTTAAAACTAAAAATTAACAAAAATAGGAAAACTGATGCCCAATCAAGTTGAGATGATTTTTGAGAGGATTAGTCCATGCATGAGAGAAACTAAAAACACGTTGTAAAGTGTGCTTAGATTTTGTGGGCTATGAAACACGCAAGTTGCGTAGGGGTTATACCACAATTTGAGTCAACTGCAGACTGTGGATAACAATTGGCTCTAACTAGGGAACTTCCTTTGATCATTCTTTGAAATGATCAAAGGGAGTAGAATCCTCAAAACTCTAAGTGCTTTCATCTATCCATTTGGTACAAAGTCAAGTAATGAAAGACACTAAGGACTAAAAGAAAAAGACATAAAACTTTACAAGTATGTACAAAATTTGTTTTGAAAATTCCTTGAGTGAACAACTTTAGATGTTGCTCGCTATGAGCCAGTGAAAATAGATTTTCATCCTAGTATGCCTGAATGTAGTTCTTTTCACCACAAATTCAATGAATAGTGAATCTACCACTCCACAAGGACAATTTATCATGCATTTATTTAGGTTCTCTTCACTTATCCCACAACAAAACAAGATCTCCCTCTTGGAAATATCTGGTTTGAGTCTTCTTATCAAAGAGCCTCTTGACTTGGTTATGGTACTTCACAATGAGGTCTACCACTTGCATGCACTTTTCTTCTAATTTTGTAAGAACATGATATAATTTGTCCAAAGAACTATCAAAAGTCTCATTTTCCACGACCTTAACCAATCTCAATGCAGGCAATTCCAATGTGAGGAATTTCTACATTCGGGCCATATAAGAGCTGGAATGGAGACATGCCAATAGCACTTTTGGGGGTATTATGATCAGCCCATAATGCATCAAATAATGCTTTATGCCAAGACCGTTGATTCTCATCCACCAACTTATTGATTATAGTCACCAAGTTCTTATTGTTGGACTCTACTTAACCATTCCCTTGTTGGTAGTAGTTAGAAGAGTGAGTAAGAATGATCCTATACTTGAAATAGAGTTGTGTTATATCATAGGATGAAAAATAAGTAGCATTATCTGCTACTATCTTTTTTGAGATGCAAAACCTACAAATGGTATTTTCCTTGATGAAATTTCACCCCACCTTTGAAGTGGCATACTTAACTGGCATGACCTCTACCCACTTGGTAAAATAATTAATTGCAATAAGGACATAATTATGCCCCACATTGGATGATAGATTAATTAGACCAATGAAATAAAGACCCCACTACTAAAGGGTTCCTTAATCACCACTGGCTGAGGCGTAATGTTACTAGCTTGGGTTTCCCCACAAAACTGTCGACACAACTCACAGTTGCACACCCAACCATACACATCTTGGAAAAAAGTGGGTTAATAGTATTTTGATCACAATATCTTGTGAGCAGTCATTGGTGCTAAGAAATGTATACTACAGGATAAGTTGAGGAGGGATTCCAACAACTTAGTTTGTTGAGATTTATCTACACACCTCAAAAGTACCATCAATGCTCTTCTTGTACAAACCATTATCCCAGAGAACATAGTTTGCATCTTTGAGCTTGAGCATCATTTTATCCTTGTATGAAAGATGATCACGATATTCACCATACATGAGGAAGTATGTAATATTAGAGTGCCATTCATCTAGAGTACTCATGAACAAAATTATAGGCATACCTTCAATCACTTCTTCCTCAACTACAAATTATCCTTTAGGCTTATTGTCAGCAATCAACTAACACAAACCTTCCCCACAAACCAAGTTTATAAGCTTGATCTGGATGTCATACTCTTGGATCTTATCAATCTAGTTACCTCTCTTACCTCCACCTGATTGTAAATCTAGAAGCCATCTAACATAGACAACATCTAAGAACTTGTTACTATTTGTAAGACTTGATCCATTACCGACAAAGGGTAATTATCTTTTAATCATGCCTGATTTAGATTCTGAAAATCCACTCAAATACAAATCTTGCTATTATTCTTCCAAACTGGTACTAAATTTTCTATCCATGTTTAATGATGGATAAGAAAGATAATCCTTGCATTCAACATTTTTTGAATCTCTAGGTAGTGTCAAAAATCTTACCCCTTGGTGATAAACATGACAAATGGTGCCTTCCCTCATGCCATTGGAGTTCAGACCCCACTACTTTTTCCTTTTGTCTACTCAGGCTATCCTTTTCAGCTCCAACCGAAGTATTACCAATTCCCCCAACCTATCACCTCCGAGGACTAAGGCGCAACATGGAGATGTCTGTGCGGTGCGCTATCATCTCGTAAATCTGACAGTCTGCAGGTGGTCATTTGAGCATTACGCCTGCACTTAGAAGGAATCATATTGTCTTTACATGCACCCATCGACATCTAAATTCCTTCCCAAGTCTTTATCTTTCATATTAGAGGCATTTGAAAGGATTCTTTTTGGCAATTTTGGTATTCCTTCTTGGCAGGTTGAGCTATTAGAGATTATTTTCGAGAACACCACCATTGTTGCAACACTTCAAGCATTTTCAAGCATTTCAAGTACTTCACACTAGCACTCCAACAAATATCATATAAGGGGAGTTTTCCCAACCTTTCTCTTTCATTTTTCAATATCGTTATTCCAATATTTTATTACAATCCTTCTTGATCTTTCTTTTATTCTCATGGCTATCTTGGGTTGTCCATGGAGGCGGAAACACCAAAATGAGGTTCTAACTTAGGTAGGTTGAACCCCAACATTTTCCTCTCTCATATGTGTGTAGTAATATCATCATGAGGAGGACATCAAGTTGCGGGAGGCTTCAAAGTGTGGACTCATTGTAAGATTTCCTTTATTTTCCTTGCACTCTTTTGTTTTGATTTATAATCCATATTTATTAATAATTTGACACTCTTTTGTTATTTTAGCATTTTTTGTTAGTACATCCTAGACTCTATGTCCATGTTCTACCCTCCATCCATATAAGATGACAACGTGCCGCACTGGTGTACCAGCTCCACGTGCTCATCCCGAGGACAGAGGCTCTGCAGAGCTATCTAGAGATGCCTCTCGGGTGTCTGACACTTCTTGCATAATTATATTATCCCCTGGCTCATCTTAGCGCCTGTTCAAGGAGGTATCAGAGGGATAGTTTTTTCTCAAGGATCCATCATCCTTGAGGTAGAAAATTTCCTCAGTTACATTTTGGTGAACCTGACGTGAAAGCAACTTTATTTTTATATTCCAGAATTTGTCATTTAGATCATTGCATTCATTTAGTTAAAAACCAAACTTAATCTTTGAAAAAAAAGGGAAAGAAGAAAACAAAAAATGGAACATTCACATTTAGTTTAAATTCCTGCATTTCTTTTTAGCTTTTGCATTTAACTTAAATCAACTCTATCATTCCAAACATTTTTGTGTCCCTGTAGTATGGTCTCAAACGTTGTGTAGCTTGTCTACGAGCTTCACAAATCAGGCTGCAACAAGAGTCGTAGTTAGGAGGTCATCTAGGTGGATTTTCCTACCTGATCGTTACAGTCCTCCTCTACCTAACACAATGAACAAGGATCCTTCTTCTGACCCAAACTTATTTCTTACTTCCCATACTCATAGGATCCCTTTCATGGGTGGCTTTTCAGCTGCTAGTTCTCAAAACAATTTCCCAACAAACTCTCCATCGCCTTCTCCTCTCGCTGTTGACCATGATTTCTCTGTCATTATTGACTTTCACCGAATCTAGTCTTTAGAGGAGAACCTGAGAGAATTCAAAGGGTTCCTTAATCAAGAGAATGTTATCCCCCAAGCAAGGAACATAGTTAATACCCTAAGGGATATTATCATCTAAGATAAGAGAGGTCTAGAGATGCTAAGAGTGTTGTCCATGATTGTGAAGAGTCGTGTACCATTAGCGGATGCCTCTCCTCAGGATGGACAGTCCAATGTTTGTGGCTCTCAATTGAGTGTTGGAAAACCTAGTTTGATAATGCATATGGTCGACCCTGGGCCCACTATTCATGGCATCAATGCCTCTACTACTCCACTGGGTTATATGGGTATGTTTAGTGGATTAACCTTTGCTTTCGCTACAACTCAAATATCTATGGTTAGTGCTAGCACTACATCTATCAGTGGTACTTGTCCTTCTAGAGGTTCTGGTGGAGGTGGCGGCCGATCTAGCCCACCTCCACATCCTCCACTTTCTAACCCTATCCTGAATACAATCTTGCAAAACATGGGGCAGTTGTAGTTGTAGCTAATGAGCTAAGTCTCTGCTTCTAGTCAATCATTTGTGCCTATGTATTATAGGAAAAGTCCCCTGGATATTACCATCCTAAACATTATGCTTCCCACCTCAGTTGAATCACTGAAGTTTGATAGGTTCAATGTTGATGGGGACCCAAATGTACATATAGATTCCTTCATGACTATGTGTAGTTATTACCATAGTTTATATTTCATTCTACTCAAGCTGTTCTCGCATTCCCTCAAGGGGAAAGCATTAGAATGGTATAGCTCTTTGCCTGATCATTCCATTCATATCTTTGATTAGCTTATGGATCTATTCCTCAAGCGGTTTTAGGCAAACATTGGTAGCAGGGTCACTATCGCTGACCTTATTCATTTTTAACAGAAGCCCAACGAAAAGGTCACAGATTTCAGCTCAAGGTACCAGGTGATCTCCACTAAGATCCCCTTTTCCCTACTCGATAGTGACCTACAGAGAATGTTCATTGGAAATCTACAGTTGGAATTGAGGGAGAAACTATCCCTTAACCAATATCAAAAATTTTCAAACATTTTCTCTTCTCTTATGGATTGCCAGCACATGGTGTCACAGTTTGGAGATGCCACTTCAAACCCTCATAGTGGTTCCTTTGTAGGTGAATCAACGGAAGGTTCTAGAAAGAATAAAGCAATGTCTAATGTCATGGTTGTTCCTTTGATAGCTACCGAACAAATCTTGCAACAAAATAAGGCCTTCACCAAGCTAATTGACTCCCACCTGAGTATAATGCAACGGTTGTTGAAAGACAACCTCATTACCCTTTTGAAGATTAGACCATTGTCTAATAGCCAACCCTACCACTGTTGGTTCGATGGGGAAAATTTTTGTCACTATCACCATGTGCCTAGCCATGATACTGAGGGGTGTTATTGTCTTAGACATGTTTTCCAAGACCACATCGATAGTGGAGAAATTAATGTGGATGCATAGAAACAAAAATCAAACAAGTCTGTTGACAAAACCAACAACAATTTGCATACTTACACTGATCCTACAAATTTACACCGATCCATTCCCTCCACATTCAACAAATTTCATCTCTGCATCTGAACCTTTTTCGAATGATGGTCTGTATGTTAACATGGTCACCATCACTCCCATTAGCTCATCCTCAACCCAAAAAGTAAAGGTATCTAATTTGTCATTGTCATTTACCCCTTTGGATGCCCCGTATTGCAGAGAGCCTACTCCCCTTTATGTCCCTACCAAGTTGAATGGTCAAACTATCATAGGTGTGATGGTTGACCCGATGTACAAAGTAGACATCATCACTGAGGAGACTCTCTTTATGAATGTTTGGCATAGGCCAGCTTATGATGAGTGTCGTGCCCCCTTGAGAATGCATGATGGGTTTTCCATTCGCCACTTAGGAAATATCACCCTAATGATCCTCGTTGGTCCTAAGGCAGTGTCCTCCATTTTTGTGATCATCCCTAAGTCAAACCTCTTCCAGGTTAAGCTTAGAATTCCTTGGTTGATTGCCATAGAGGCGGTCCCCTTTGTGGTCCACAAATGTCTCAAGTTCCCCCATGAGGGCACAATGCACATCATCCAAGACACTAGCTACCGACCCCTGATTGCCCATGGGGATTTTTTTGTTGGACCACTTTTGGCCTGCTCCAATAGGGCCCATGCTTTCCCATGGTGATTTGATGTACCACGCTTATTATCAATATAAGACAGGGGAGTCAACCCCTAACTCCATGCAACCTAGTATTTCGTTGCCACCTCCTGCATCAAATCTTGCTCCATTGATTCTGGTCTTGAAGCAGGTAGTGCCTCATGTCTCTTCATCATTGGAGGCCAAGGCTAAGCTCGCTCCATTTTTTAGACCTCCACGTCCGCCCAGGACTGCACAACCTCCTATGGTGTTTGATGTTCCTATGACTGTGCCAAATGCAAACAAAGGAAAGGCACCCATGTTATCAAAGTCCATGACCCACCCTCCCTTTGAGCTCCCAATCATGGATGAAATTGCCTGATCATCTCCCTATGACAAAGGGAAGTGCTCATCTCATGTGCCTTTCTCACAGCCTATGTTGACACCCTCTGTTCCTCTGACTGCTCCTCAAGTGAAATGAGGTAGGGCGCCCATTGTTGTGAATGTGGTGCCTCTCTAGGATGCACCTCATGTTTCATCGATTAGGCCTTCTCCCGTCCTTGACATGATTCCAGAGGCCTCTCTTATGGAGCATAATGCTCCTAAGTCCTCCCCAAATTCAATTGGTGGTCCTCACCTCCATCATAACTCATGTGTGTGTGAGTGTAAATGCTTTCGACAACCTAGATATTGAGAGAGTGATGTCGCCTTGTAGTCTGTTAAGGCATCCTCGACACCCAGCGCTATTGTCTTGGAGACCACCTCTACAACTGCTTTTGTCTCCGCATCTGCTTCGATTTTTCTTCCTTCTGCTTTAGGGCCTGTTGATGAGCCTCCCCTAAGAAGGTGCAGGTTTTTATTGCTCCCTCTTTGGAACCACCTCTTATCACTTCTTTGTTGGACATGCCTCCTTTGTCCCAGCTGCTTGATATGTTTCACACGTAGGTGATGCCTAGTGCAACTTTTTCTGCCCCTCCTGTTTTGCCACCACTCCAACATCTAAGTTTTCTTGGGGTCCTTCATCCTTCTACAGTTGATAGGAGGACTGACACTCCTATCCCATCTAAGCACAAGTTAGAGCAGGGCCCTATCCCAGAGTTTTGATGTTGCAAATCATCGCAGGTATGTTCTTCATCCCTTCCTCTACCTATTTCAGTGCCAACTAGTTTGTCTATTTCTATTTGTGTGATCGAGAGGGCTTCGCCTTCTCCTGAGTTTGTCACTGCCCCTCTTCCAAAAGCCAACGGTCCTATTCTTGTTTCATCTTCTCTAAGTGAGTCACCTACTTCCTCCACAGAGGTCTGCATGTTTGACTCCTTGGAGGACATCTCAACTTTGTCTACAATTGTCACACAATAATTGACCCTTACCTCCTCCGAGCTTGTGGATACGGTTGTCACTACTGCTTCGTCCTTTTCTCTTGCTGCTGGTGAGGATCCTGGTGAAGCCCTTGAAATGGTCCCTCTCCGAGCTCATCCCCCTTCTCTCTATGATCTCAATTGGGAGGATGATGATCTCTTAAGAGAGGACCTTTAGGATTTTTATCTCTTATCTCCATCTATTTGCATGTGTGTGTGATTGTGTTCCCATGTGCTTTCTTTATCTATTTTTTTCCCTCCCGAAGGACCCATCTTACTTTGTAGGTAGTTCGATATGGGAGGTTGACTATCTTTATCCATTGTGCTCTCCTAAAGGACCTGAATTACCCTATAGGTGATCTGATAAAGGGGATTTTCTGTCATATGCATTCTTCTATTCATCTCTCTACTTCTTCTATCTATTGTATCTTGCTTTTCGATATTCGGGAACGATGCAAAGTGTTGGGGGCATCCTTTTCTTTCTTCCATGTTGAAATGAATTTTTTATTTTATCTTTGTCTCCATGTGCTCTTCTTCAGATCTGAAAAATCTGGCGCTATGATAATATACCCATCACACAGTTGCATTGCATTTCTTTTGTCACTGCTATGGGTTTTGATGCTAGATTATCAGATCCCCCTTTCCTCTTGTATTTCATCACTGATGTTGTGGACATTTTGGTGTCACTCTTCTATGGTGGCATTCCATGGAAACATCTTTCTATGTTGACATGCCACAACTGCTCTTCTTCTTAGAATGATATGCCTTCCATGCATATCATTCTAAAGGGGGCCATCATATCTGCATTTATCTTTTTAGCCTATTTCATTGGTTCCTTTTATCAGCTACTTTTCCATGTTTGCCTAGGTGGGGGCCAAACCACTCGATCTCTTTGTTTTTCAAGATCACCTAGGTGGGGGCCAAACCACTCAATCTTTTTCTTTTCCAAGATCGCCCATATGGGGGCC
This sequence comes from Cryptomeria japonica, assembly GCF_030272615.1. Taxonomy (NCBI): domain Eukaryota; kingdom Viridiplantae; phylum Streptophyta; class Pinopsida; order Cupressales; family Cupressaceae; genus Cryptomeria; species Cryptomeria japonica. The sequence continues at coordinate 550,161,764 of NC_081407.1, read as the reverse complement.
AAACCATTTTTGATCTATCATTCTTGTTTTCCTTTATAGGGGCCAATATACTACTTACCAAATCTATTTTCCCCATCGCATGGATATCTAGCATGTTGTTACCCATGCCAACAAATCTATCTTTATCTGTCCTATCACATGGCTATCTAGGACATTGCTACCCATGTTGTAAATTATCTTGCCCTATCATATGGTTATCCATGCTGGCATATCACACCCTATCATATGGCTATCTATCATAACACACCTTGCTACCTATACTGGTGTATTTCATATTTCGGCGGTCACTTGTCTCGTATCTCTCTATAACCAGGGGCTTTCATCCAAAGCAAGGTTCATTTCTGTTACATTATCTTATCTACTTCTTTATCTTATCATTCATCAGGATATTTTGCAGCTAGTCTGTTTGCAATGTACCAAGTACCAATATTTGTTCAAAGCCTTAGCATCGTCTCACTGGGGGAAACCTCATATGATCAACAAAAATCTGCCTCCTTATCGCGACTTTCTTTTCCTTTATCTTTTTCTCTACTTTATCTTTGCATCTCTTTGAAGAGATATGCTCGCTAAAGTGGGGGAAAATGTAGTGTCAAAAATATCACCCCTTGGTGATAAACGCAACAAATGGCACCTTCCTCCATGCCATTTGAGGTCAGACCACGCCACTTTTTCTTTTTGCCCACTCAGGCTATCCTTGTCAGCTCTAGCCGAAGTATTACCAACTCCGCCAACCTTTCACCTTTGGGGACTAAGGCACGACACACTATCATCCTACAAATCTAACATTCTGCAAGTGGTTGTTTGAGCATTATGCTTGCACCCAGAAGGAATCATAATATCTCTGCATGCACCCACTGACGTTCAAATTCCTTCCCAAGCCTTTATGTTTCATGTTAGAGGCATTTGAAAGGATTCTTTTTGGCAGGTTGAGCTCCTGGAGATTAGTTTAGAGAACACCAACATTGTTGCAACACTTCAAGCATTTTCAACCATTTCAAGCACTTCACACCAGCACTCCAACAAATATCGTAGAAGGGGAGTTCTCCCAACCTTTCTCTTTCATTTTCCAATATCGATATTGCAATATTTTATTACAATCCTTCTTGATATTTCTTTTATTCTCATGGATATCTTGGGTTTTCTGTGGAGGTGGAAACACCAAAATGGAGGTCTGATTTAGGTAGGCTCCAAAACACAACCCCAACATTTTCTTCCCTCGTATGTGTGTAAGAATATCATTGCGAGGAGGACATCAAGTTGCGGGAGGCTTCAAAGTGTGGACTCATTGTAACATTTCCTTTATTTTCCTTGCACTCTCCTATTTTGATTTGCAATCTGTATTTATTAATAGTTCGGTACCCTTTTGTTATTTTATCATTTTCTATTAGTACATCCTAGACTCTATGTTCGTGTTCTCCGCTCCGTCCATATAGGATGACAACACATCGTACTGGTGTCCCATCTCTGCACGCTCCTCCTAAGGATAGAGGCCCTACAGAGCTATCCAGAGATGTCTCTTGGGTTTCTTATAGTTCTTGCATGATTTTGTTATCCCCTGGCTCATCTTAGAGCCAGTTCGAGGAGGTATTGGAGTGATAGTTTGTTCTCAAGGATCCATCGTCCTTGAGGTAGCAAATTTCCTCTGTTACACTCTGAAGGGATAGTACTTGAAAATTTTAGATTATATTTCCTTTGCTTAACCTCTGTTGAACAAAAAGATTTTAAATTATCATAGGAGTAGGCGAGTACATCAATATATTGCTACAAAATCTTGATAAACCTCTCTTTTTATTCTATGGAGCAACAATTCCCAATATTTACCATTTTTGGGTTATCCTCAAATCTTAGGTTTACCTACTCAACTTCCATAGTTGAGTTGGGCCCTGATTGTTGTTGTCTCTTGACATAATGATAATGCTTGTCAAAAATCCTTTCAAGGGAAACTAATCCTTTAGGAATTTTGTTCCCTTTCAATTGTAGTACTTCCTCAAGTTACTACTTCAACAATTGACTAAGGAGGATGAGAATCGCTTCCTTCAAAGTACAAATCACTAAAGTTTCTTCGATTGGTTAAGGGGACCGCAATACTAAGAGGGGAGGTGAATCAATATTCCTACCAAATCATAAGACTTTCTCTCAACCTCTTTAACCTTTACTGTTGTATCTAATTTATCAGTTAAACACATCAATCATGAAATAACAAATGCAGAACAAACATGAAAAACACAACCACAAATGAAATGTAGCTAATTTCATACGTTGAAAACACAAATGGGAAAAACCATGGAGAATGTTATCTCTCAAGAGAATATAACTATTTATATTATGTTTACAAAATGAGTGGCTCACTGCCGGATGGCTCATTGCTAAGTTACAAAAATGACTCACTATTAGAATGCTCACTGCAAGATAATAAACATGACTTACAATTAGAATGTTCATTGCAATAGAAAAGGATGAACTGAATAAAGGTTCATCTCTGAATGCATAGAATCAGTTCCAATGTAGGCTTAGATAAAAAAACATTAACTCACGAAAGATCCGGTAAAGCTCTGTGCTAATACTAATCACTATACTGCAGCAAATCCGGTAAAGGATTTTTGCAATACTGACTCTATCTTCACTCTAACTCTACTTCACTATCTGCAACTCACACTTCACTATTTCTTCATACACTCATACACTCTACCTCTACACACACCTTCCATATTTACACACACACACACACATATACTGGTAAGCACAATCACCAAGATGATATGTCGACTAAGCACAAAGATTTATTCAATGATATAATTAATCGGATTAACACGTTACCAAACATGCATCGATCAAAGATATGATAACCAAGTTGTCCTTCACTGATCGTCTACATGCTTCACATACTTGGACCAAACAAGCATCTACCAAACCCATAGGAATGGATCCATAAGCACAATTCTCGAGCATCATAAAAAATGACTCCATAATACAAATGCCACATTCTAGAATATATAACTCATAGCATAGAATACAACTGACATAACCATGACCAAAAAATTAAACATAAACCAACATGATCAAGATATAATATTTCCAGTCACCTCCAAAAATCACTCTAGAGAGTTATACAATCCTTATAGCTCTGCATCACATATATACCTATTTTCCATTACTGCACAACATCATAAACTATACCTACCTTATCTACTCAATATATCACATCTGGACTAATCCGAATGATCGGGTTTGACATCAATGACAACAATAACAATGTTCACACAAATCCGACAAATTTATCCTTAGTCTCTAGTAAATTAATGATCTGTTAATCATTAATAAAAACCTACCAATTTTTGGAATTCTTGGGAACACTTGGATATAACACCAATTCAATGGTATATTTATCTCCATGAATATCATTGTTAGGAAATAGAAGAGTATCTAACACCACCAAGGAATATCCCCTATCATTTATTCTCTTAGATCCACATAAATGTTGAATGCATTGAATTCCTCAATGCAATCCTAGACTAAATTACGGTAATGCTTCAATCTCTCATTTTTTGTTTGGTACAAATTCCTTACGTGATAGACAACAAGCTTGACATCACCTTGAGTGTGAAGATTCATTTTTCCCTTCTTAAGGGAAACATCCATAGCTAACAATAATGACTCATATTCAGTCATATTGTTAGTATTATTCAACTGCAATCTAAAAGAGAAAGGAAAAATCTATCCCTCAAAGGATATAAGAACAATCCCCGCTCCTAAATAAATTGTAGAACAATTTTCATTGAATTCTAGTCTTCAAATCATTAGTATTCCATGCATTGGTATTCTCAAAACTCAAAACTTCCTCATTTGAACAAATAGACTCAACAACGTTAGTTACTAGTTCTTCATTGTCCATCACTTGTTCTTCACTATCCTCTTCATTAGAGGAACTAGAAGATTCATCAATATGTAAAAAATGAGTTCCCATTCTGAAGGACTCAAAAATAATTTGAGCTTTTTGTTCATTGGTCTTAACAACTAAAAGCTTAGCTTCATTTTCATGAAGTAGTTTTTTCATGACACACTTAACGAGTATTTTGTCCTCTGGCCAATTTATATTGATTTCACCACCCATTTCTTTGCCAAAATTACATCCCAACAACATTCCATAAGAAGTTGGAACATCTACTACAAGGACAATCATTTTGATCCTCTTATCTTGTAAAGTAGAAAAGGAAAATTGGGCATCCTTAATCTGGCCAATGGGGGCTACTTTCTTAGTCTCCATTAACAAACACATACCAAAGGTCTAGGTCAATTTTAGAACTAAAGAATTAACCACTTTGGCTAGCATAACATTGTCTGAAGCTCTTGAATCAATAACACATTTGCTAAGCTTAAAACCACTAATCAACAAGGAAATATGATATGGATCTATCCTCCCAAGAATTGATGACGGCACAACAAGAAGGTTGTTTTGAAAGGTTTTTTGGAATAGAGGAAGCTCTTTTTATTTGACAAATTTAACCATTCTATCAAATTGATCAAGGTTGTCTTGGAGGTATTCAACCTCCAACATTTGGATTTTCTTCTTCTTGGCATGTTCAATGATGTCAAAAAGTTAATATGGGGTTGCCAAAGAAGAAGAAATATTATCACTTTGAGGCTTAGAGATAGGGGCACTAGGACTTGGTGCATCCGAAGAAACAATAGGATCAGGTGTACTTACTTGCTTGCTTCATGTTGTATCTTCTAGTAAAGTGGGCAAAGGAATTCCTCTTTTAGTAATTATAACTGGTAATTGAGGAATATATTTTGCCTTGTCTTTATCACCAACTTGCTAATCAGGTTGATTCAGTTCTTGTAAATGAGTGAAAACAACATAAGATTCACCTTGAGATTCTTCTTCAACTTCTTCATATTGTACAAACTGAATTGCAAAGTCAATAGCTAATTCTACTTCCTCTTCCTAGAAGAAATTAGTGACATCTTCAAGTTGGTACTCGGGTTGAGTAGTATCTCCTTGTTCAGCTTAATAATATCCTATTATTGCATCAATGGGAGGTGCTTCAAGAGAAAGTCTCTGAAGAGGTGGAGGCAACTTGTTCTGATTCTTTGTTGTGTAGTTAGAAGCATTATTCAAATAAGTCCTTCGTATAATATCCTTGTAAGGGGTGGAAAATGGCCCTTCTGATATTTTCTTCATAAGAGATAGCACTTCATTGGCTAGTCTTTGCACCATAGGATCATTTGTGTTTGCAGAAGTAGATTCTATAGATGTACTCACCTTAGACTTATTAAGATCCTTTCTTATCTATCCAACAAGGATCAAGTCATCTTCAACCTCAATTGCTAGAGTTTGTGTAGTCACAAGATCTCTCAAAACTGCCCTTCTCAATAAGAAACTTACTTCTCACAATTAAGAATTGATGAAGAAGCACTTGATATTTTTAGGAGTGGGTTGAGCCATAGTTGGAATCCAATTCTTCAACTTATTCAACTTGGCAATAAATTCCCACATAGGCTCATGTGTCTCCTTCCTCATCTGAGTGATTTGGGCCAATAGAGAATATGCATCCTCAACTATCTTGAATCTTGCTTCAAACTATGCTTTGAGCATTTTCCAATTGGTGATAAACTAAGGTGCTAAATGGTAGAACCAATCTATAGTAGCACCTTCTAGTCTTTCGATAAATAACCTTACTAAAAAATCTTCATGTTTCACACCCATAACTTTATAGGAAATGTAAAAAGTAGTGGTGTGTTCATCTAGATGTTGTTATCCATCTCCAGAGAACTTTAGAATGATCTTTTGCGAGCCTTGTGGAAGTAGTTGGAGAGAGGGAGTCAAATTCAAGGGACCAAAAATTTGTCCCCAAGGACCTTGAGCAATCATTCTTATTGGATTGAAAGGTGGAATTGCAAACCTTTGTACTTGAGGTACAACCAAAGGTCTAATAACATTTGAAGCTTCATTGGGCACAAGAGATCTTGTGTTTGTAGGTGGAAATATCCTTGTACATTAAAGTGGTGATCTGGCTCTTGCAAAAAGATGATCAAAGTTATGCTTATGAAGCAACTCAAATTTAGGATCAATGATCCCTTGACTTCTTTACCCATGAGTATAGCTTAAGTTTGCCAGATTAGAAACTTCATGGGAAATATGGATGAACAAACAAAAACTCTTAACAATAGATAAGGAATTGGGAAAACTTCAACTAAAGCGTGGAGAGCTTGGTTGCATGCTTGTATCCCCAACAGAGTTTTTTGGAGTTTTACCATTGATACCCTTTTGGTGAAGGAGAATATTGTATAGGTTATATCGGTTGTCATTGATGTCAACATGCTTATGTTTCTTTAGTATCTATTCATCATATTTTTTCTGTGTTGCTCCAGATATGGGTTTGCAGTTTGGGTAGTATATATTTATGAATATTGGATGTACCCAGATTCTAGTTTGTACATGTTATGGACCTTTGGAAGGTGAGATACATGGTTTGGCAATTCGTTTTGTCAATTGCTTTGTTTCTCTAAAACATAACAGTTTGTCGAGACATTCACATTCCATCAGTTGATTGTTTTTGGTCCTGCGGTTTTGGGACATGACTAAGCATTGTGAATAAAGTGTGTACTCCAGCTGGCATTAACCTTTGTTATATTTTGGCCCACCTATGTGAGTGAAATGTATGAAGCATATTGTTATAGCACGTAAATTATTTTCTTTGTAAGGCTTGTGTTGCTGACTTGAGATGTGGATTGATATGTGTGTGTGTGTGTGTGTGATGTATTCTTTCAATGAGGAGATATAGAGAAATATAGAGATATAGATAGAGATATATAGATATAAAAGTGTGACATAGTGATCAGATGTGATATGTGATTGAAGTAGAAGTGAATGTCTGAAGAGTTAATGAAGTGTGCGAAGTTTGTCTTCTGAGCTTAATTAGAACTATACTCTATGCATATGTAATATGTAGCGATAGTAGTTCATTTTGTCTCCTTGTTATCTTTTGGGAACTAAGCCCTTTGGCAATGAGTCTTCATCTTCTGGTAGAGAGCCTTGTGCTAAAAATTTTGTAATATTTTAGAGCTAGTTATATTATATTGAGAGTTAACCCTCTTCGTGGTTTTTTCCCTAATGGGTTTCCATGCAAAAAAATCTGGTGTTCTCTTGTTCTTATTGTTGTGAATAGTATCTCTACTTTAGTTGTTTATGTTCTTTCCATTGCATACTTATTAATGTGAACCTGCAAAGAAATATTTGAGTTGATTTTAAATATTAAAAGGGAATACTGATTCACACCCACCCCCCCCCCTCACAATATTCTGGTTGTTAAGCAAAGTTGCCAAAAAAATGTTGGTTGAATATTTTGTAATCAAATGATTGATTACAATATTGTAGATTCAACCACATATGTGGTGAGATTATATCTCTCCTCACAAAATGGGAGGCTTCCTTCTTGTGGCATTTCAACAACTAGTATCTAAACTACACTATATTCACTAACTTATTCAATGGGTGATACATTATGTATACAGTGAAAATATGATGATGAAAACCTATTGTAAAACCATAAAGATCCAACCACAAACAATCTAATTCCTACAATGAAACATCCACCATATACCAATAGAGATAACTTAGATCATGTAAATCAACAAAATGAACAATATTACTGGATTCACATGTCAAGTAGGATTTCAATCTCCATTGATCTTGTTTATTATATTTGCTCTCAGATTTTATGTTTGCACAAGAGCTCAACAAAGAACAAATTGTGGTTGTAGCTTGATTGCAAGAAGACTTGATTGCATAAGATTGTTAAGTGATTAGGGTTGATAATGAAGGAGAATATCCTCTTATATAGAAGATATTGTAGATAATAGAGGGATAAGATTAAAAGGTGTAAAGATAAATGGTCGGCTAGGATTAAAAGGGTAGGCAAAGGAAATAAGAAAATAATGAGAGGGTAGGTGGTTTAGGAATTAAGAGATGAATGGCATGTGTCATGGGTAGAAAAAACTAATGAATTAATTATATAAATAAAGATCTATTTAATTAATAGAAGAAGTGGAACCAATTAAATAAATAAAAGTATTTATTTAAATTAGAAAAAGGGCTAGAAGAGGCTAAATGAATTAATTAAATAAATAAAGATTTAATTAATTAATACAAGACTTGGGATAAAAGAACTAAATAAAGAAAATGTTTATTTAATTAAGGAGGACAATTTTAGGTGTCTACATTTAGCCCCTCTTTGAGACAATGCAGCTTGTCACGTTGGCTCAAAGAAGAAAAATAGATACAAAGTTGTCCCAAGATGGGAATGATATGCCCCCTTGAGAGATTGGATGGAAAGACTGAAAGGGGTTGCGGACACTCTCTCAAAAGAAGAAAAAGGCTAGAAAGGATAGATGGGATAGGGAGTGACGTGGGGAGAAAAGATCAACATGAGAGACTAGGGCTAAGTAGCCTATATGTACAGGCCACAAGGAAAACATCCTCATTTGCATCCACACACTTAAGACATCAGAGTGCATAGAGAGCTTAGAGAGTAGTCAACAGAGGAGGAGAAATGGAAGACATGCTACATAGGTTCAATCATGTCCACCGGTTCCAGAGGCCAGATGACATGGGTGAGCCAGTAAGTACCTCAAACTCACATTGTATGATTTTTCATTTATTGTTGCATTTAATGCAATTTAGGTTAGTTTTGCAAAAATGCGAAAGTGATAAAAAAATGTTCTGAACACATCTAGGTTAGGTATAAATGCGTCTATGACAAGCAATCACATATAGGTAGGTTTTGGTCATTTCTAGGAATCTAATTGTGTCTAGGTATGCATGTGGGCATGGCTATGAAGAGCAGGCACGTCTACGTTGGCAAAGTGCGTATAGATAAAACATTTTTGCATCTATGATGAACAAACATATCTATGTTGAAAAAGGGCATTTATGTTAACTGAAACCACATCTTTGTAGCAAAAACGCATCTATCTCTAATTAGGTAGGAATCGACAGTTTTGTGATGAACATACACTGTTGATTGGATAAACTATTGAGAGGATACACTCAAACAGGTGTCCTAGAGAGACAAATTGAAGGATAGGCTAAAATTGACAATTTTGTGATAAACATACTTTTCCAATTGGATAAACTACTAAGAGGATTCACTCAACAGGTGCCCTAAAATAGGTAGGTTTGCTAAGCCGAGTATAGGATAAGTCATCAAATTGATAAAATCTGACAAGTACTCTAGCAAAACAAATAGGATCAAGTGCAATGTGATAAACATATACACTAGGATAGGATACAATGCCATGTGATATACATAAGCACTAGTATAAAAGTAGCACTATGTGATAAACATGAGTACCACTAGAATTGGCATGATTGATTTGGATTGGTTGCAGGAGTACTTGTCCTAGATAGAGTCTAGAGAGCGATTCACAATGACCTAGAGATTGTGCGTGGAGTTGTCCTTTGAGGAGCATGTTGTCATTGAGGCTATGGGTTTCAGATACGTCCTATACATGCCAGAGATTAGGACGAACAATAGATTGCTAACTTCTCTTGTAGAGAGATTGCATTCAGAGATGTGCACGTTTCATTTGTCGACTGGCAATATGTCAGTCACTTTAGAGGATGCATACAGGATACTGCGAGTTTCGATCCATGGGGAGCTCATAGTTTATGATAGAGAGGGAGACATAGATGCATTAGGATGAGTCTTTGCAGACTCAAAGTTGGAGCTGAGACCAGGACACTTGAGATGGGATGTTATGCATTCCAGGAGATAGAGGCTAGCAGTTGTGATAGGCAGGATGATCATTGGGTTTCTATGTCCTGACAGGGCTAGATGAGGGTTGGCTATTGGCTAGGGGAGGAATTTGGATATCCTTGTGACTGAGCACCACAGATTCACATGGGGGCCATGCATTTTGGCACACTTTTACCATAAGTTGTACCATTTTTTTTACCTCGGTGGCTACAGATTGGGATGTTGAGTGACATTACTATAGGTATGGGCATATGAGCATATTGTTGTTACCAGGCCTATTCACTTCAAATTCAGAGGACATGGGCAATCTTATGCACATCTATATAGTATGATTACTTCCCAGCCATAGATTGGGAAGCTAGATTACTGGTGGCAGGTTATTGATAACATTGATAGTGTTATATGGAGGCCATATTTAGACTGCGAGGCTTGGGAGGAGGATGCAATAGAGGTGTCATTTTGTTTCCAGAGAAGATATCTGATTGGGTAAAATTTGTATATTTTGGATAGATATATTATCAACATAGTATGTAGGAAGTTTGGCCGTCAACAAAGGATGCCTCGCGGTTCGAGTGACTTTGCATGGATGGTTAGAGAGAAATTCCACTAGGGACCCATTTTGTCATATGATGCAACAGTTTCTTAGTTTGAGCAGATGGTGCCTATGTTGTGGGATATGTTACTAGATATTATTGATGCGACATATTTTGTAGTGCATCCTTTTTTGAGATTGACAAACCCAGAAGAGCCCATCCCTGTAGCAGAGGAGGAGGATGATGATGAGGATGGAGGTGGAGGGAGATGGAGGAGGCAAAGGAGAGGGGGATCTAGGAGGATAGTGAGGGGCAGAGGTGGAGCTAGGGATGGAGGGATGGATGATGGAGCTGAGGGAGGTGGGGAGGTAGGATAGGGAGGTAGACCATTGAGACCACACAAGGGTAGAGGGGGACAAGTATTGCCAGTGCTAGCCCAGATATAGGTATAGGGATAGAGGTAGGGACAAGGACAAGTATTGTCCCATGTACAAGGACAAAAGAGTATAAAGGAGGAGGGTGCACAAGGAAGGGACTAGGAGGAGGATGATCTAGTCATGCTATGGGAGCTCATAGTAGGATAGGATGATGAGATTGAGGATCTTGAGAGAGACGTGACTCAATTGAGGCAACAACTAGTTGATATGCAGTGAGAGAGAGACGAGGCCATGCAATGATATACAAATACATAGGAGACCATATAGATTGTGAGGGCTACAACTACAGGAGATACAACAACATGTTCTTCTTTTTGCCTCCAGGCAGGCGATGAGATAGCCTACTGGAGGACCCTCTACTATGCAGCTATACCGCCAGAGCTGAGGGCAGGGAGCTACAAGAGAACTTCGTGCTTGAATACTACAGGGAGAGACAAGAGGGGAGAATCTAGTGGTGGGGTCATGGGTCCACCCACACCACCAGGGGGAGGAAGGGACAAACAAGGTGATCCGGGGGTAGGGACTTTGAGTGCTCAGATTCCACTGAGGTCAGTTGACTCTGAGGGAGGGAGTTCATCATAGCTCTCTTGGTTCCCATTTTGTACCAGATTTTGTATGATGATGTAGACACCTATAGGTGATTTTGTAGTCATATATGATATTGACCTCATTGTATCATGACACTGATATTATTATATTTATCTTTTTATGTTTTATATGGAAATGCAGATGCTAATCAATGGTATATGCAAGATGTGATGCTATTGTGATATCTATATGTATGCATGAAATGTTATATGCTAACATGTGATAATGTAGGTGAAAGCTATATGAAATTCAAATATTTTTGGCATGTCATTATACTCAGATATGTAATGGCAGGCTACATGGACTTAGGAAAAGATGATGGAGGGAAAGGGGGATGGAAGGTAGAAGATATGGAAGTGAAAGAGCTTCTTGTGCTATTATCATTTTTGAGCTTTATTATGGAAAATAGGTTATGACAATCTAGGTATAGGTTTGACCCAAAAAATTTTATTGTACTAGTTTGCATGGAGATCAAACAGTCACAAACAAGGAATTCCCTAGTTCATACTAGATTCACAATGTCCTCATATCCTTGGACAAGCCATAGCATTTCTAAGAGACAATCCATAGACAACAAAATAGGTGAACATATCCCATCCTCACCTTTCTAGTCAAAGATATCCTCCAGATAGAATCTCTAGTCAGAGACATCTTGGAAAAGCTAAAAGACATGTCACCAAAAGATAAAATCAAAAGAAAACCAAGACTTGACACCAACACACAATGAAATCCTTAAGTTTTTTGTGTTTCTTGCCACATATGTTAACATGTTTGATTTGGTCACAATGTTTTTGATTAAGGAAAATCAAGTTTTAAGGGACCCGAAACCCACTTACATAATGAGAAGATAAGCATAAAAGAAACTAGAGAGGAAAGGGCATAGTAAGAAGAGATGCAAAATACCAGGAGAGAAAACAACAACTAAGAAAAAGAACAACAAAAAGCCAGCGAGAGATTGGCAACCAAAGACCATATTACATGTCAGATAAAAAACTTTATAGACTCTTCCACGCCGTTAGCCAACATCATCATGGCATTAGCAGCTTCTTTCAGGTCTTTGTTATCCTGCATCTGATGAGTGTCTTTAGTCTTCATCTCCAGATCACTGGTGGTTTGCCTTGTTCTTTGTCTGTAAGAGTGAGGAGCAGAACTGGTGGTCGGCACATCATCTATGATCACCATCTCTTTGTTTTGCTTGTTCTTCTCCAAACAAGCAACTAGAGAATTCATGTTTTGAGACAAAGCCTTCAAAACCTCAAGGCTATGCTCCATAAATTTCTTCAAGGCCTTCTCGGTTTTAGTAATCTGATTGATAATAATTTCATTATCAACCTCTTCCTTTTATTTGATGATTCTAATCACATCTTCAAGATGCTTCTGATCACCCTTAATCATTTCTTTTTCTGACCAATCCTGCATTTTTTCTTCATCCTCAGCCTCATTGGTATCCACTACCACATCCTCTTTACCTACAGTATTGGTATCCTTAATCAAATTCTGAATTTTATGATCCAAATCTCTCTGTTTATTCTGAATACTAGAGATATTTTCAATCACCCATTTCTGGAAGTTAAAAATTTCTAGAGTGCTATTTTTGGCAGCGTTCAAAATGGAGTCCGCGGTCTCCATACCTAAAGCAGAGCTCACAAACCTAGGGTTTACCTCCTCCATAGTGTGTTGAGCTTCATTCCTGCTATTCAAGATTTCTGGCTCTTCAAAGTACTCTTTTCTTTGCACCTTCTCTTCCTCTCCCTCAACCTCTTTCTTCTCACTCTATGCCTCAACATCAACCGCCTTCTCCTATTCCTCCTCTGAATCAGCTTTCATTTCTGTCTCATCTTTAGCTTCATCAACAACCCTACCTTTCTTATGTAAAGGAATGTTAGACACATCATCATCAGACTCAGAGCCCTCATGACCCTTAGAAATATGGGCATTTTCCACCAAAGAATCTTCCCTATTAGCTCTAGCTTTACCCTTGAAATGCTCATAAATTAGCGGTATAAGCCCTTGGTGAGAAATGGGATAGGATTTAGGTTTTATGGCATGATCACCCAAGCTTTCATTAAGAGAAGAAGCTAAATAGAAAGGCAAAGAGATCTTCAATCCATGGCAAAAATGGTTTAGGATAACAAAAAAATAATTGTAAACCTTAGAAAACCTACCATCAATTGTTAGGTATTCCATTAAAACTCTTAACATCTTTTGCCAAAAAGATTTTACCTATTGAGGAAGATAGTAGGATACATTATCCTTCTTCATGAGTCGAACCCTCTCTTCATCACTTTTAGGGAATTTCTTGGTGGCTTCCACTGAGAACTTGTGGTCTCTGTAAAATTTGGTACCTTCCTTTTGTAAACCTGTAACCTCCGCCACCAAGTCTTCATCCAGCGTCCAAGTCTGCCCAAACAGAGTGACTTTGTTATTGTTCCATCCCTTGGAGAAACCATGAGGCACCAACTTTTTACTCCCATGCAGTTTTTCCATGTAGTTAATGAAACCATATCTATGCAGCCTCCGCCAAATTTTGCGTTTGCTTTTCCAGTTGTCATAGCTGGAAGGCTCATTTCAATTCAAATTACCCCCCATATTGTAATTCAGGTTGAAACCCTCAACAGAGCATGAGATACTCAAAAGCTGAAGAAACCGGATACCTGGACTTAAGCTCAGACTCTGGAACAAAACACTAGATTCAAAAAATAGGGTTAATTCCTTATTATTCAAATAGTCTTTAAGGACATTCAACATGAACCAACACTAAATATGATTAGACCTGTCACACCGATTATCATAATCACAATGCCTGAAATAGATCATCAGCTGACACTTCACATAACTCCAATATCTGAACCCAGAAAAGTAATGATGAACTTAACTTGTACCATGGATACGATCAGAGAATAATTGCTTATGGACTACCTTCTTACAAGCAACTTCTCTGATATATTTAGTGTCCTCCTCTAAATAAACCCCCTCATTAGCTAATAAGTCAGAAACCTTGTTACCTTTCCTTAGAGTATGGGAAATAAAAACACTATCATAGGCTTCTAATAATTTTTTCAGCACTCTCAATGATATTATAAATGTTTCAAGAGGGGGAACTAGTGCCTTTGATAGCCTAAATAATATTGAGAGAATCCCCTTCCAGCCATACTTTTTTAAAATTAAAACTCTAAGCAAGCTGGAGGCACTTTAACATTTCCTGAGCTTCTGCAACATGATTGTTTTGGACTCCAAAGGGATAGGCAATTGCAACAACATAATAACCATAAGAATTTCTGATGACTCCTCCCCCTCCAGACTTCCCAGGATTGTCTTTATCAGCACCATCAAAATTCACCTTAACCCAATTATGACAAGGAAATCTCCAAACAACATTTTCTCTCCTACTCTTTGTATCAAATTTGTAGACCTTGTGAATCAAATTCCATTCAGTGAGGATTCTTTTCTCACAATCAGTCATATTAAGATAGCTCCATTGCTTGTTGTTTTTGTGAAGAGTATTTATGTTTTCTTTAATTACCCTGCAAATCTTTCCAAAAACCACTTGAGACGTACACTTAGCCTCCCTAAAAATTCTATTATTTCTATCCTTCCAGATGTACCAATAGGTCATAGGAAGGACAAAGGACCAGAGGGTCTTAATGAGAGGAAATTTGGTAGGAAAGATCCATTGCAGGACGACTTCCTTAAGACTATTATGCATAATCCAGTCAACTTTCCATTGCATCCTGATTTTACCCCAGATTTCCCAGGTAAAAGAACAATGGATAAACAAATGATACACAGATTCTTCCTCTTTCTGACATAACTCACACTTGTTAGGAAACATGAAACCTCTACGATCCAAGCTATCAATGGTAAGAATCTTGTTGTGAGCAGCAAGCCAAAAAAACATGTTAACTTTAGGAATGAGGAATCTACTCTAGATTTTAGTCCATCCCTAAGTAATAGTTTCTTTATAAGTCGAGGCAACAGTGAAGTTACCCCTAGGATTTCTCTTCCATAGAAAAAAATCATCAAAATCTTTACTAACAGAAAAGGACAGCAGAGCCTGCTGGAGCAGCAAAAAACCAGCATAAATAACATCAAGTCTAACCCATCTATTCTCCTTCAAATAAATACAAACCATAGCACCATACCTCCTTTTGCATTCATTAATGAATTGGTTGCAATCCTGATTAAAGAGAGGTACATCTTTAATCCAAACATCCTCCCAGAACTTGATTTTATCACCTTTGCCAATGACCCATCTAGCTCTAGCTTTAGCAACTTTTATAGGTTTGATCATACTATTCCATATAAAAGATCCAGCAGGGATATGTTCAAAATAAAGAAGAGAATGAATTGGCTAGTTATGAATATATTTATCAAACCACACCCTACTCCAATCTTTCTTAATACCAAAAGCCCTCCAAATCTATTTAGAAAACAAGGCTTTGTTAAAAAATTTAAGAACTTTAATACCTAATCCCCCCTTGCACATAGGATTACAAACTTTGTCCTAGGCAACCAAGGCTATCCTTTTCTTGTCTTCAACCCCTGACCAAAGAAATCTTTTCAGAATCCTTTCTAAAGCTTCAACAAATTTAACTAGTATACTAAACAAGCTCAGAGCATAGACAGGAAGATTCTGAAGAGTAACTTGAAGAAGGTGAAGCTTACCAGCCTAAGATAGCATAGATCCTTTCCAACTTGCCAATTTCTTGTTGATTTTGTCAATTAACGAGTTCCAGAAAGAGTTTGGAGCCAAACCAAGAGGGAGACCCAAATAAGTAGATGGGAGCAACTCCACCTTACAACCAATAATGTTAGCAATTCGTTGCTGCCTCAATATTGGGGTATTTATGAAATAAATAGCAGACTTCTCCCAATTAACTTGTTGACTAGTAGCCAAAGATTAAAAGTTGAGAGCACCTTTGAAAGCAACAGCCTCACCAACAGAAGAATATCCCATCAAAATTGTATCATCAACAAACTGTTGGTGAGTACTATACACATTAGCAGAGGAGGGTTACAATCCTTTGATGGTTTTATTCAATTTCATTTTTTAAATCAATCTACTCATAGTCTCCGCCAATATTGTGAAAATAATAGGAGAAATAGGATCTCCTTGCCTGAGTCCCCTAGAAGATTTAAAAAATCTAAACGAAGAACCATTAATAAAAATAGAAAAATTTGGGGTAGATATCAATTCTCTTGTAACTTTAATTACCTTCTCATCAAATCCAAAGGTCTCCATAACCTTGAAAAGAACCTGCCATTCCACTCTATCATAGGCTTTATCCAGATCCAATTTCATTAGATAACCCTCTTTGTTTGCAGCATTAAGAGAATGGATATTCTTATGCACAAGAATAATAGAATCCAAAATCTGCCTACCTGGGACAAATCCTTTTTGCTCCTCAAAGATAACAAAGGGGAGAACAACCAAGAGTCTGGAAGTCATAACTTTAGAGATAATCTTGTAAAAGGAATTACAAATACTTATTGGCCTAAACTTTCCCATAGAATCAACTCCAGCCACCTTAGGAATTAGAGCAATAAAAGTGGAATTGATTTCCTTAAGGATTCTTCTAGAACCAAAAAATTCTTTGACAGTATTGACCGTATCTTTCCCAACAATATGCCAATATTCATGAAATAAAAACATGGGAAAACCATCTGGGCCCGAAGCCTTATCCCCTTGAAAAGAAAAAATAGCTTTTTTAATTTCATCAGCTGTAGGGATAGCAGATAATGTCTTATTCTGGTGAGGTTCAATAATCTTAGGAATGTTATCACCCAGGTCTTGTTGCTTAACAATGTTAATATCCTTACTACTAGTGAGGAGGTTAGAGAAGAACCTAACAGCTTCATCCCCAATATCATCATCTTTGAGAAGGATTTTGTCATCAATAATTAATCTAGATATTCTGCTGGCAGCTTTATGCTTCAAAGATGTCATGTGAAAGAACTTAGTGTTTCTATCTCCAACTTCCAACCAAATAGCCCTAGATCTCTGCCTCCAGTAGATTTCTTCCCTAGAAATAGTGTTGTGAAGTTTGGCTAGAATCTCATCTTCCTTAGCCTTGGGAAACATATTATAACCATCTTTCTGAATAGAGTTTTGAATCTATTCTAATTCCTCCTTCAGCTTCCTTTTGGATTCAAAAATATCTCCAAAAACTTTCTTGTTCCAAATCTTCATGTTATCTTTAGTATTTCTTAGTTTTTTAGCAACTTTGAACATGGCAGGTCCATCCACATTAATATTCCACCATTTGGCAATGGAATTTTCCAAAGAAGGGTGTGAAATCCACATTTTTTCAAACCGGAAAGGAAAACATTGATTGCTTTTAACAGACTCTACAACAAAAGAAATGGGATAATGATCTAAGCCTATTCTGTTAATAATAGACAAAGAACATCTATACTTAAGGACCCAGTTAGGAGTAATAAGGGATCTGTCAAGCCTTACCTAAATAAGTTCTCCTCCATCCCTTTGATTAGACCAAGTGTAGGAAGCTCCAATAAGATCAACATCAATCAGAGCATTGGCATTGATAAAGTCCATAAGGTCAATCCTACTATCCAATTGAGCTTGAGTTCCTCCATATTTGTCACTTTCTTGCAGCGGGGTGTTGAAATCCCCCATCAACAGCCATATGTCTTGAGAAAAAACCCCCTTTTTCTGCTGAATTTTGTCCCAAAATTTACTCCTAGTCGATTTAAAATTTGGGGCATAAATGTTGGTAAACACCTAGTCCTGATCTTCAACAATACATTTAGCTCTCATAGAAATAATATTACCATATTCATCAATCAGATCTCCATCAATAGTTTTCTTATTCCAAAATATGGCCACCCCACCTGATGCCCCATTCGAACTACTACCACAAACTCCTCCATGTTTGAAGAATTTTAATGTTTCAACTTTTTCCTTACTCATTTTAGTTTCCTAAACTAGGATGATATCTGGCTTATGATCTCTGATAAAATTCCTTAATACATCTTGTTTGTGGAGACCATTTAGGCCTTGACTATTCCATGAAATTACCTTCATTTGGAAACCTGAGAGTAGGATTCCTGGATAGTTTTCTGCCTTCCATCAGCTATGTTTTGTTTACTCTTCTGGTCCCTATGCTACTTCATGGTTTTACGTCCCTATGGGGATTTGGAAAGACCAATATCCACCTTAGATCTGGTTCTAGTTTTAACCCCATTAGAGCAACCCATCTTCTTATTTTTATTTTTTCCCACTCCTATTATCTCTTCATCTTCTTCATCTTTATCTATAGGTTTCTTATTCCTCCATGGTTCTCCTATTTTTTGAGAAGAGATGGGCAATTCAGTACCAACATTCTAAAATAGAGAATTAAGGAAAACCTGAGGCGAACCAAAATTGATCTTTTTTCCAACATTAACTTCTTGACCTTCAAAGACCTCAGGGAAAACTTTATTATTTTTCATATTTGTTTCTTTTAGAGCCTCATGTTGTGATTCATTTGTATCATCAATCTCACCCTCTTCAAGATTTTCTTCTATGCTTATATTCTCTACCTCCTGACTCTATAATACTTCAAATCCATTGGCTATTTTGATCTCAAATCCTTTATCTTTATTATGTCTGTCTTCCTTCTGACTAGAATCCTTGGAAGGACTAGCTCTACTATCATCTTTTTTTATATCATTTGAGTTACTAGGAAAACCACTTACTCCTTCCTCTTTACCCTCCTCATTTTTGTTACTCTTCTCTTTCCAAATCTGTTTAACATGATTGATATGCTTCTGAGCATTCTTGGGGTTACTTGGGCAAGCCTTTACCTAGTGTCCAGCTGTCTTACAAGAGAAACACACAAAGGGGAGGGACTCAAACTCTATGGTGTGTTCCCACTTCCCTAGTTTGGAATTTATTGCAATAGAGCTAGTTAGATCCATATTTTGTGAGATATTGACACATATTCTTGCATATACCAGCCTCTTTCATGTTGTTGGCATAGAATCTATAGCTACAAGCTCCCCAAAAGAGTTGACAATACTTGAGAAAACATCCTCCAACAAGAATTCAAGTGGCAAACCAGGCAATCACACCCATACCGGGGTAGATTCAAAAAAGGAGTCATTGAGATCCATATTTGGAGACCATTTCCTTAAGGATAATGAGGATTTCCCAAACATCCAAGGTCCTCCACTCAGGGCCATTTCCAAATCTTTCCCCCAAGAGAAGGAAAAGACAAAGAAACCCCTTGATAGGGCTGAAACATCAACCTATCCTTTCAACCTCCATTTTCTCTTAACAAAAGATCTAACAACCTCAATATTAGGTCTGGGTCCAACAAATTTACCCACCAGAGAAAAAGCCATCAGAGATATACTATGGTCTATTACCATGTCTGGAACTGCAATAGCCAGTCTGCCTATTTTCTTATCAGAAATATCTTCCACATAAGGAAAGGATGATTTACCAGTGGGTTTGTTTGTAAAAAGACTATTCTAGGGTTTGAGAGCTTTATTCTCTATCGTCTTTTTTAAATCAGCGCTCAATATCTCGGGAACCAACTTTGAAGAATCTTCATTATTTTGAGGAGGGTCTCAATGCCATGGGTCCCCATCCTTTTGACCATCCTCATCATCCACCATAGAACCCAAAGAATCAAGTTGTCTTTGTGCTGCAGAGGAATCAGAACCAAAAGAATCAACCGCGTTGTTCCCTCCATTCGCAAAATTGAAATTTCCCTCCACCTGCACTATTCCCTCCATTCGTTCCCCTGGGTGCATGAGATTTGGTCACAATGTTGTTATCTTGATAAAGGACAAATAATACTAAAAAACCCTGTTGTTGCCAAAGTCTGTTGAAAGATTTGTTTTGTTGAAAGCCCACAGCTACTTGTGTCTCATCTAAAACTGACTGAATCCATGAAACTGATACCTTTATTGCAGAGAAGAATGAAACTTTATTGCAAATTGGCGATAAAAGTGATCTTTTATTGTGACTTGTGTGCCAAAAGGAGCAAGGATAAAAAGATGATGCTCCTAAAAACATGCAATGCTCAAGGTACCACTTCCATCACTAGATTTAGGATTTTGCCCCAGTTGCAGATTGGACCTAGTTTATTATGGAAGGAATGGGTGAAAAGGGAGGTTTATTATGAATGGCTAACCAATTTTAGGTAGATCAATAACAAGCCATGTTGGGAATGGGTAAATTCATTATGGATGGATAGGTTGTTAGTGTGTGCAAGGTGAAAGGATGAGATTGGATCTTGAAGGAGGGAGGAGCAATGTCTCTACACATGGCGTCGATAACCCAATTTTCACCATGTTACTTTCCCAAGGCACCACCAAAGTGGTTTTCACCGTTAGATGGATTTATTACTCTTTATTTTATTTATTTATTTATTTTTTGTCAACTACTGAGAGGGGGGGTGAATCAATAGATAGAAAAATTGATACAAACTTCACCAATCTCAAAAATCAATCTCTCAAAGTAAACTTAGAACGAACAATATAATACCTCTGTTAAGATAAAAACTCATAAGATAAACCGGTTGACTGTTACAATAAATTAACAATAAACAACTTCTTCATTTGTCAATGCTTCTGATTATCATGACTTGTCTAAATAGTTAGGTAGTTAAGTAAATCTACCATGAAAAACTAACCATAAAAACATTCACCACTTGACACAAATATTTTTGACGTGGAAACCCAAATAGTAAAAACCACGGTAATATGAGACTCACAAGATAACTATTTTAACTCTTCTGAAGTTCGCCCTGTTAGGAGCCTAACTTGTTAAATCTTTTACAAAAAGTCCTATTAAGAACCGATCTTGATAGGAATCACCCAGTTAAGGGATTGATTACAAATGCCTTGTTAGAAGGAATACTCTATAAGGAGTAACCTCGGTAGAGGATTTGAAAATCCAAGCTAATGGATCACCTTGTTAGAGGATTTGAATAACACCAAGCTTGTTAGAGCTTACTCGGTTAGGGGATTTCAATTCTACAATAATTGTTAGAAAACAATAGGAGTTTGCTGATCTGTTTGAATAGCACTACACTTGCTTGATCAGATCCATTTCATGCTCCTATCTTCCTTTACTCAAACTGCAAATACATCATCTGGTTTGACAACCACACACTCAACTGATCTGTGGTCACTCTTCGCCAACTCATTAAACTAAACAACTTTATCGACCTTATAAACAAATCAATGACGTTGGTAACACAACAAAAACCTAATTCTCATCGAGATTACAAACAAATTGGTTCAAGTATGACCATTGGATTACATAGTAATCTCTACACATCAATCAAGAAAACCTTGATCGCTCCTTGATCATCACTTCATCAAACTTAGTAACTCATCATGTGCTTTACATTAGATGCAATATATTTTCTCATTCCCTAGACAAAAACCATTTCAACAACTCGCCAAAATCTCTTGAAATTGTCTTCCTACAATAATCATATGTATCATAATCATTACCTCTCATCATTAGATCATAAACCAATATAACAAATTCACCAGACTTAATTGGTTAGGATTTATCAAAAACAACAAGTAGGGTTTACTGGTTACATTAATAGATAAGGTTTACACTGGTTATCAGTTCACTCCATAAATTCTTCCTACCCATTATAATAACAGTATTACAACAATATCAACAATATCATTACCGATTAATTGACATAAATGACAACATTGATTGTTGCGTGATTGTGAATAGGAATCCTAGTTTACATTACCAAGTATTCACCATTTTCTCCATGTCTTTAGCTTGTCACTGGTTCTCTTTCCCATAATCACATAATTCTTCGCCCCCTTTGACAGCAATGCCAAATTGAAAGTAAAACATGTAATGTCAAATTTCACTGTGCATCATCAACAATCTGCAACTTGATGCTTCCCCTGTGGATTAAATCCAATTCTACACCAATCCTTCTATAAAATTATGCAAGTAGCTCTAGGATTGATGTAATCTACATCATACTTAACTGACTTCATGAAGAGGGACAATGCCTAACTAACTTTTAAGATACTCAAAAGTAGTCTTAGGTAGAGGTTAAGTAAAAATATCTGCAAGCTACTCCTTGGTAGAAACATGCTCTAAGATCACATCTTTACTCTGTACTTTTTCCCTCAAGAAATGATACTTCAATTTAATATGCTTGGTTGGTGCGTACAAAATAGGGTTCTTGGAAATATTTATGGCACTTGTATTATTACATAAAATCTTTCTAGGTTCTGAAATCTTCATCTTAAAACCTTCCAAAATGTGCCTCATCCATATAGAAAATGTACAATTAATGTAAGTTGCAACATACTCAACTTCAGTAGTAGATTGTGAAGTACAACTATGCTTCTTACTACTCCATGAAACAAGTCTTCCTCCAAGAAAAAATGCTCCACCGGTTGTGCTTTTCTGGTCATCAACATTTCCTACCCAATTTGCATCTATGTACACCTTCAAGTCAAAATTTCCTCCATATGGATACCATAATCCATAATCAATAGTACCTTTCAGATATCTAAAAATTCTTTTGGTTGCTATCAAATGTGTTTTCTTAGGATTCTTCTAGAATCTAGCAACTATGCCAACTGCATGAGCTATGTTCAGTCTGTTGTGAATAACATAGTGCAATTTCCCAATCATTGACCTATATTCCTTCTCATCAACAAATTTGGACTCATCTTCCTTAGACAACTTACAACCTGTAACCATAGGTGTCCCAACTAGTTTACAGTCACTCATGCCAAATATCTTCAAGACCTCTTTCACATACTTAGACTGTGTGATGAAAATACCATTCTTCATTTGCTGTATTTGCAAGCCTATGAAATTTTTTATTTCTCCCACTAAAGACATTTCAAACTCATTTTTCATTTCATCTGCAATATTGTTGCTCATGTCATCATTACCTCCAAATATGATATCATCAACAAATACTTTGTTGACTAGTATTTTATCTCCTTCAGATTTGAGATAAATGTTACTATCATCACTAGCTCTCAGAAAGCCTATCTTCATCAAATGTGTATGAAGCCTTTCATACCATGCTCTCGGTTCCTGCTTTAATCCATATAAGCTTTATGCAATTTGCATACCATATCTTTCTTATCAGTCATAGAATAACCATCTAGTTGCTCAATGTATACTTCTTCTTCTAGTATCTCATTCAAAAATGTTGACTTAACATCCATCTGGTATACCTTGAATTTCTTGTGTGCTGCAAATGCAAGTAAATTTCTAACACCTTCCAGTCTTGCCACTGGTGCAAAAGTATAACCATAGTCTTCTCCTTCCTCTTGTGCATAACCTTTGCAAACCAACCTATCTTTGTTGCGAACTACAACACCATCTTCATTCAACTTCTTCCTGAATACCCACTTAGTACCTATCACATTTTTATTTACTAGTCAGGGTACTAGGGTCCATGTGTTATTCTTCTCAATTTGATCTAATTCCTCCTCCATAGCTTTAACCCAATGATCATCACCAAATGCTTCCTTAGCAATTATTGGTTCAATAGTGGAGATCATGCAAGAATTCTCTCTGATTCTTCTTCTGGTTAGTACTCCAGCATCCTTATCCCCAATAATTTGTTTAGGATTGTGATTTAGTCTCACATATCTTGGAATAATATGATCATTATCTTTAGGTTTAGCTTCTTCATTATCATCATCTTCTTTTGAATTTATCTATTTCGGTTGAACTGGTACATCAATATTTGTTTTTCTGGTTTTAGATTTCACAGTTTCTGGTTCCAAAAACAAAATGCAAGGATCTTCATCCTTTTTCTCTGAACTGGTTTCCTCTAAGACTTCAAGATTTTCATCCACTCAAACATCATCACTCTCATTAATTCTCTATGTTTGGTTGTTAAAACACTTGTAGGCCTTACTCTTGATGGAATATCCAAGAAATATACCTTCATCACTTTTAGCCTCAAATTTGCTAATATAATCACCTCTCTTAATAAAACATTTTCTTCTAAATATTCTGAAATAACTAACATCGGGTGATCTACCATACCAATATTCATAAGGAGTCTTGTCCTTACCTCTCTTTACCAAAATCTGGTTCATAGTGTAGACAGTTGTGCTGACAACTTCTCTCCAGAAAGTTTTCGCTACATCTCCTTGTATCAACATCGTCCTAGCAGCTTCAACAACTGACTAGTTGTTTCTCTCTGCGATACCATTCTATTGTGGTGTCCTTGGTGTAGAAAGTTGTCATTTGATACCATTTTCTTCACAATACCTAATGAATTCCTCATAAGTAAATTCACCACCTTGATTTGTCCTCAGACACTTTATCTTCTTACCGCTCTCCTTCTCAGCTAAGGCCCTGAATGCCTTGAACTTACCAAAAGATTCAGTTTTATACTTCAAGAATGTGACCCACATCATCCTAGAGAAATCATTAGTGAAGATCATAAAATATATGTCACCTTGAATACTTTTTGTTCTTATTGGTCCACAAAGATCCGTATGAACCAAATCTAACAAATGTTTCACTGAAAAGTATTTGGTCTTGAAAGTTGAGGATGTCATCTTTCCAAACTAACATTCTTTGCATAGAACATTAACCGGTTTGTCTAACTAAGGCAAACCTCTCACTGTCTTTGACTTACTCACTTTAACAATGTTATCAATGTTTATGTGACAAAATCTCATATGCCAAAGCCAACTATCATCTATCTTTGCAATTAAACAGTTGTTGACTTTAGGATTAAGGTGTAACAAGTTACCTTTAGTTTGCTTCCCAGTTGCAATCAGTTCACCTTTGCTGTCATAGATTTTGCACATACCATTTTTTAAACTCTAATGGGTATCCTTTGTCATTGAGTTATGCCACACTTAAAAGATTGTACTTTAGACCTTCAACCCAATAGACATCATCTGCACTACTCTTTCCATTAAGAGAAATAGTTCCCTTACCTTTAACCATGCAGGGTGAGTCATTACCAAATCTTACAACTCTGCAATCAAATTCCTTCAGAGAAAGAAATTTGCTTCGATCATCGATCATGTGATGTGAACAACCACTATCAATGATCCAATCATCAGAGTTATCCATCCTGGATACTAATTCTTTCTTGTCTGACATTTCTTCTTTAATAGCTACAAATACAATGTCTTCATTAGCATCTCCATCAGATTCCTCATCAGTGATACCACCATCAACAACAATAAGACAATCTCTTTTTCCTTTACCCTTGTACTTCTTGAATTTCTCTCATTTGTGCTCATTATCACCATTAGGATAGTTAGCAGCAATGTGTCCAATCTTGTTGCATGCAAAACATTTCAAAGGTAATTTTCCTCTATATTTACCTGTACCTCTAGGTAACTGCTTGGCCAACAATGCTTCAAGATCAACTAAACTGTCTTCATCATCAACTTCTCTGTTGGATTTGGATTCATGGTTGTGAATGGTATCTCTAATTTTCCTCATAGATGGGTTAGAAACAAAAGCTCTAAATGCAGACTCATATTTTTGTACACTACCATCATAACCATTTAATTCAAAAGAAGTAAGCTTGCCAATGATGGACTCAAGAGTTACCTTAGTTTTGGCAATGGACTTCAGCTCCTAAATAGTCGCAACTCAGATAGCGTAGACTGACAACAGGGTTCTCAATACCTTACTGATCACTGTGGAATCTCCCACTTTACCTCCTGAGCTCTTAATTTCACTGACTGACTCTTTTATCCTTTGACCATACTTCTAGATATTCTCACCTTTAGCCACCCACATGTCATCAAACTTTCCTCTTAGACTCTCTTCTTTAGCAATCTTGACAAGTTCATCACTGCTATAAATATCTTCAAGTTTTTTCCATACCTCATATGCAATTTCAAGACCATGAACATCTACATACTCTGCATTAGAGAAAGAACTGATAATAGCCTCCAATGCTTGATGATTTTCTTGTTTCTCTTTCTTCAGATCATCAGTCAACATCCTAGTAGGTGCAACATACTTAGTGTCAACATGTTCCCAATACTGGCTTCCCAAACTCTTGACATAAATTTTCGTTCTATCACTCTATATCATGTAGTTCTATCTATTAAACTTTGGACCTTCCTTCTTCATCATGATCTGCAAGATCTTTACCTCAAGTTGTAAGGCTTAGACCTTAGAGGACCTGAAATGATCTGATACTAGTTGATGGTATGATGAAAGAATATGTATCTAGTCAACTACTAAGAGGGGGGGGGGGGGTGAATCAGTAGATAGAAAAACTGATACAAACTTCACCAATCTCAAAAATCAATCTCTCAAAGTAAACTTAGAACTAACAATATAATACCTCTGTTAAGATAAAAACTCATAAGATAAACCGGTTGACTGTTACAACAAATTAACAATAAACAACTTCTTCATTTCTCAATTCTTCCGGTTATCATGACTTATCAAAATAGTTAAGTAGTTAAGTAAATCAACCATAAAAACATTCACCACTTGACACAAATATTTTTGATGTGGAAACCCAAATAGGTAAAAACCATGGTGAGATGAGACTCACAAGATAACTATCTGAACTCTTCTGAAGTTCACCCTGTTAGGAGCCTAGCCTGTTAAAGCTTGTACAAAAACTCCTATTCAGAACTGATCCTGTTAGGAATCACCCGGTTAAGGGATTGATTACAAATGCCTTGTTAGAAGCAATACCTTGTAAGGAGTAACCTCAGTAGAGGATTTGAAAATCCAAGCTAATGGATCACTTTGTTAGAGGATTTGAATAACACCAAGCTTGTTAGAGCTTACCCTATTAGGGGATTGCAATTCTGTTGTAATTGTTAGAAAACAACAGGAGTTTGATGATATGTCTGAATAGCACTACACTTGCTTGATCAGATCCATTTCATGCTGCTATCTACCTTTACTCAAACTGCAGATACATCATCTGGTTCGGGAACCACACACTCAAATGATCGATGCTCACTCTTTGTCAACTCATTAAACTAAACAACTTCATCAACCTTATAAACAAATCAATCAGGTCATTAACACAACAAAAACCTAATTCTCATCGAGATTACAAACAAATCGGTTCAAGTATGACCATTGGATTACATAGCAAACTCTGCACATCAATCAAGAAAACCTTGATCGCTCCTTGATCACCACTTCATCGAACTTAGTAATTCATCACACGCTTTGCATTAGATGCAATACATTTTCTCATTCCCTAGACAAAAACTGTTATAACAACTCCCCAAAATCTCTTGAAATTGTCTTCATACAATAATCACACGTAGCATAATCATTACCGCTCATCATCAGATCATAAACCAATATAACCAATTCACCAGACTTAATCGATTAGGGTTTATCAAAAACAATAGGTAGGGTTTAAAGGTTACATCAATAGATAAGGTCTACACTGGTTATCGGTTCACTCCACAAATTCTTCCTACTGGTTATAGTAACAATATTACAATAATATCAACAATATCATTACCGGTTAATTGACATCTATGACAACATAACATATCATTAATGCAATCTTCTTGCAAATGCCAACAAAGGCCTCATCATTTTGAAAAGTGTCTAATTGTGGAGGCTCTTGTTGGTCCCAATCAATGAGTTGTGGATAAATGAGAGGAAGGCCATCAATTTTTTCAAAATCAATGGGAGTAAGGGTAAAGACACAAGAGTCTTCAGGTATTTCAATGCAATCATCAAGGTCATCGCTATAAATCTCCTCATTAACCTCAATCATAGACAAATCTAAATCGACGTCACTAGAGGGACACTCAACAATGAGAGTCTTCAATCTTCATGGTTTTGACCTAGAACCTTGAGGTGTTGAGGGTTCGAGATCCAAAAATGTTTTTTCCACGAATCTCCACTATCATTTTTTTCTTGTGATGCAGACTCTAATGAATTAACCTGACCAACTCTGAATTTTCTATTAAACTCCTCTTCTTTTGTGGGTTCACCTAGTTCTCTGAATGTTTCAGTGAGCTCGTAATCACTAGATGACTTATCTAAACCCCATTTCCATTCATTAGAGTTTGTGGAGTAGCGTTTCTTTTCTTGTTGGTCATTAGAGTCTGTGATTTGCAAAGCTTCTTTAGATTTGTGTGTGCCTAGTCTAAAGGGTATGGAACCAAGTCCTCTGGAGTGCTACTTTTTGAATGTCAACTCTGGTTGCAATGGTTCAACAATTCCTTTCTCTTTTAACCCAAGAGGGCCCATACCATCATATCCAAATTTTTGTAAGAATTTAAAGCCCTTTCCATACTTTTCACATGGTGTTTTGATGTGATCTTGTGTAGATTCCTCTTCAGGTTCTTTATAAAGAATTTTCTAGAGATCTTCTTCTTCCATCTCACCCCATTTTTGGAATATAGTGGGATCCCATTTTATGGTAATAGTGGATACTTTTTCAGAGGGATGTGGTCATCCATAATATTTAGGAGAATCCATTATTTGTCTTAAATACATGGTTTGATTCAAAGTATATTCTCCCATGCCATTGTCCTTGTATTTTTCTTTAAGCTCACTTTGTTTTGATGTAGAAGGTTTTAATGAGTCTAGATCCATATATGTTGATGATGGAGTTGCTTCTCTATATATTGGAATTATCATCTCTGACCTTGGTTGCAGGTTATTGCAATATATGAAGGTATTTAGATCACCTTTGACTATCACTTCAAATCAATTGTGAGGAAATTTTATGCATTGATAATATGTTGATGGTACTTCTCTCATTTCATGAATCCATGGACATCCCAAAAGTATGTTGTATGTGAGATCTAAGTCAAGGACTTGACAAACCACATCCTTGGTTACTAGCCCAATACTTAAAGGTACGGTGATTGTTCCTTTAGATGAGAGTTCCTCATTATCATATGCTTTGATGGTGATTTTATTTCTTAAATCCACAACATGTTCAGATTATCCCAAATTTTTAATAGTATTCAATGTACAAATGTTCATACCTGCTCCTCCATCTATCAAGATGCATTTGATGTGGTTTCTATGGAGAAAGGCTTCAGTATGGAGAGGTGCGTTGTGTGGTTAGAATATGGATGCATCATCGGCTTCTATAAATGTAAGGCAATGTGGAGTGGAAAGGTATTCCATCATGGCTTGAAACTGGTCCACATTTAGATCAGTGGGTACGGAAGTTTCTCTCAATGTTTTATCAAGAATGACCTTATGTGAAGGGGATATCCATAAAAGCTCAAGGATGGAAATGAGGGCGAGTGTCTTCCCTAACTGGTCTACAAGGTCATACTCATTTTTGGTGGATGATGAGGTTGTGGTCTTGGATGGAACACATTGTAAGGTGACTTTACCTCGGTGGGTTGTGACATTACATTTAGAGGTTTCATCTTTAGAAGATGAGGAAGATGGTCCAATTCCTTTTTAGACAACTTTACTCCTTTGGGTAGAACCTTCAGGAGTTTTGTCCTTTTATGATAATGGTAGAAACATAATTGTCTATTGAAATTTGGTTAACAATTGAGTCATAATCATAGGACATCTTAGTATAATGGCTTGATTATCTATTTTGGCTTTTCCTTTATCATGTTTAGGGAATGGCTCCTTAAACATTGCATGTTCCTCATTGGAGGTGTGATCATCAACTTCTTTTTTGCCCTTGTCAATAAGATCTTTTATAACATCCTTCAATCTATGACAATTGCCAGTTGTGTATCCTTTGCTCTTGTGATACTCACAATAATCATTATCATTCCACCACGTAGATTTTACTTTTGGTTCATAAGGTGGATTATCTGGTAGTGTTATGAGCTTGTTTGCAACTAGTTTATTGAATGTTGTCTCAATTGGTTCTCCCAATGGAGTGTATTTCCTTTGAGGCTTTGATGGCCTTTGAGTGTTCACTTGATTGTTCGTATTGGATGAACTTTCACTAGGGAAAGATACTTTTGGTTTTACAACATTTGCATCTACTACCCCATCATCGACTATGTTTTTATTCTTGTTCCAAAAGTGGGGTTTGTCTTTCCCATTTGAATCCTATTCGAATAAATTTATGACACCTTGTTCAATAAGGACTTTTTATGTTGCCAATCCCTTCTCAATGACCTCCTTAAAGGTAGACAAACAAGCCTTTCTTAAAGCTCATATCCAATGCCCTTTTTAATGTTTTGAGTGAACATTTCTACCATCTTTTTTGTGGGATATCACAAGAGCTTCTACTAGCCATACCTCTCCATCGCTATAAGAATGAAGCAAAAGATTCCCCATTTTTCTGCTTAGTGTTGCATAAGGTGGTCACATATACATCTATTTCAATGCTATATGAGAAGTGTTGTATGAAAGCTTCTGCTAGATCACTCCATGATTTGATTCCAGGTGGAAGTTGGGAGAACCATTCCGTAGCTTGTCAACCTAAGCTTTGTGGGAACAATCTCATCAAGTATGTTTCTTCTCCTGCTACCTCAATGCAAGCTGTGAAAAATTCTCTTATGTGTGGCTTAGGATCCCCTTTGCCTCTATACTTGTCAATTTTTGGTGTAACAAAATGTGGAGGAAATGGAGGCATTTGAATACTTATATCAAATGGGTAAGGATATATGTCTTTCATTGTGTATTGTTGCTTTGGTGTATTCATGTCCGCCATTTTCTTTTGCAAATCCTTGATTTGTTGTTGCAAGTCATTCTTGGGTGGTGTCTTTTCTCTTTGAGCTAATCCCATGCCTGAGCCACCGAGTCAAGGAGGAGGGATATAAATCATATATAAATGGTATTGATCATAGATGTGTGCATATGGAGGAGGAACATAGTTATAGTTTGCATATGGACCACTTGGTATGGTATTGTAGTGAGGAGCACTAGGTCTAGGTCGATACATGTCATGACCATGAGGATAGGGGGTATCATAAGAGTGATCTTGAGTGTTGCCCCCAAATCTAACACGGGGTCTCCTCGTGTCATGATTTTGAATGTTCGTTTGAGTATAATTGTATGCATTGGTATGATCTTGGGTATTATCATGGTCATGTGTAGTGGTAGTTCTTCTCCATGGGAAAGGACAACTGCGGGGTTGTTCACGAGAGTTCCTAGTAAAATTGGCATGAGCATAAGTATTGGGAACTTATGATTTTTGAAATAAGGATGAAGATGACTCAGGCACAAAATGCTCTCTCCTATTACCACCATTATGTCCTCTAGGATTTGCATTTGTTTGATTTCCTTGATTGGGGTCCTCTTCTATAATTTGAGACACATCAAAATCATGAGGTAGCTTTATCCCTCTTTGCACCATGACTTGAAAAAAGTATTGTCTATCTTTTCTCATGATTTCTTCAACCAATCTATTGAACCTTGGATCTATGATATTGTATTCAAGGTCTACAGAAGTGATAGATGCATTTTCATTATCATTATTGTTCTCATTGTCATTGTCTGGTATATTATTGCGATTGTCAAATGGGTTGTAAAATTCGTCTCCATCAAACTCATAGGTACTCATGTTGAGAGATTTTAGAGATTCTTCGACTTCTCTTCTAGACCTTTCGGAACGGTTTTCAACCATGAACTGAACCATAGCTAAAATGAAAGATGGAAGAAAATGTGAAGACTATGGAAGACCAAGAAAGGATATGAGATGGAATGAGAATCTAGGGTTGTCTTGCAATGTCTAAAAGTATAAGTCCGAGATATGTGGGGTCTAAACTAAGGCATGGCTTCCAAAGAGATGATATATCTCTTAATGAGGTAAGTTGACCTTGACTAAAGAGGACCAAATAGGACCCCAATATGATAGATCTGATACGAGAACCACTTGGTGATATGTTGTAAGAAGCTTGCAAGATATGATGAAGACAACAAAGCAACCTTTTGACTCTAGTTTGGAAAATGTGTATGAGGAATTGCAAATGAGGGAAAATGATGGACAAATATGAGACCAAGACTGGTTGACTGAAAATGATGAAGCTCTATAGGAAATTCCTTCGAATCTCTTTAAATCTCAAAACTTAAGCCCGTTTTTCTCTTTTCAATTTTTTTGCAAAATATTGCTCTGAAACACAAACACGATGTTGCTCTACATAGACATGATTTCAAGTCAAAGATGCAGTGTTAAATGACACAGATGCAGTTTCCACTGTTGTATTGACAATGTTTTGCTTTCTGAAAAAGACGTGATTCTGCTCTACGTAGACGCAGTTTCTAAATGCAAACGTGTTTTCAAGGAATAAAGATGTAGTTTCTGATCTATTGAACTGACTGTTTTGTTTTTTGACAAAGATGCAATTCTACACTATGCAAATGTGGTTTTGGAACACATATGTGGTTTAATCTATCACAAACATGGTTTATGATAAAATATCTGATTCTATCCAAATGTGAAGTTGTTGCATGTGACCAAATCTTAATGTTGAATATTTTTGTGACAAGAAAACACAACAAAAAATTAAGACACAATGTCTGAAGGTGTTTGTCCAAAAAAATTTTGTGTATGTTCAAAATATTTTCACTGGTATAGCACAAATTGAAGACACTTGAAAACAAGCACAACCTAGGCTAGAAAGAGAAACCATTCAAAGGGGCCCCCGCGACATATAAATACCTCAAACAAGAGGAAAGCTAGAGATTCTATTAGCACTGGCCCCCCACCATGACACTCACTTCTCAGGCATACCATATTCTCTTACCTCAAAAGATCAAAGATCAAATGAGGGAGTCCTGTCTCAACATGAAAGGGTACATGAGGGGTATCTACAGGGTACGATCTGCACTCCCTGAACCATCAAATGTAAGGATTTTCGGCCTCTACAACAAAGATGTTTATTGGGGGAACTTCTGTGGTTCTTGGTGTCTACCCATGCGGCGATAGATCATTTAAGAACCCACTCCTCATTCTCCACACAAGTGCATACACATAGTGTAGATACATGTCACCAAGTCATCGTAGCTTTTGCCTAATGTATTAATTTATATAGAGGGCACAAGAAAGTACCGCTTTGGTTTTTATCTCTCACTTGGCCTTATGGGCTACCCGGGAGACATGCCCTCCTACCTAAATAGAAGATGATAACAATTTCTCATACACCCAATGTCCAATGGAAGGCAAGGGAGATGATACTTTTGTTATCAACTCTAGGGTTACAAACATAAAATGTGCAAAGCGCACCAATCACTTCAAACAAGTTCTTTAACCCCAAATGAAAAAGAGATGTGACCCTAATTAGACTAAAGATCCAAAGACACACACCTAGGTTACCCCTACAAGAAATGATTAGTAGTTTTGATAGATTATCCCCACCTGCAAGCACACTAGTTAGGTAAATATTAGAAATCAAAATCCAAATGTGAAAGGGGGCCTTCGACAATATGATATTTTCTCTTTTCCAAAATAGTTGCACCACTTCGCTAGTCCAATGCAAGGGGTTAGGCAAAAACCAAAATCAAAAACACTAAAAATGAAAAAGATGCCAAAACCTGAAAAACAAAAATGCGATTATACCAAACACATATGCAACTTTTGAACACAGATGCAGAAATGTGAAGTATACACACAAAACTGGAGATTTGAAACCTGCAAAATTGACAGAAAATAGAAACGTGAAAACAAGAAACATAGATGCAGTTTCTGGACAAACCTCAAAAATACAAGTCACAAACATGATTGTCGATAAATGTGCACCTGCAACAACAGAAAAATAGAAATGCAAAAATATCTAGTGTAGACATGATTTAAAATCATAGACGCAAAAATATGATGCACAAACGCAATTTCAGGATCCGAGACCTCCAAAACCGATAGAAAAACAAAAACATGAAAAAAAGAAGCACAGACGTGGAAACAGAATACAAACGCTATAAAATCAGTCACAGACGTGGAATAAATCAGAATCATCACAAATCCAACCTACAACTTCACAAAAAAGCTAGATCTACAAATAAAATGTTAGAAACAAAAGGGACAAGGGTCCCACTGGGCATACCAAAATGTATACAATGAAAATATGATGATGAAAATCTATTGTAAAACCATAAAGATCCAACCACAAACAATCTAAGTCCTACAATGAAAAATCCACCATACACCAATAGAGATACCTAAGATCATGTAAATCAACAAAATGAACAATATTACAATTCACATGTCAAGTAGGGTTTCAATCTCCATTGTCTCCTATCTCCATTGATCTTGTTTATTATATTTGCTCTCAGATTTTATGTTTGCACAAGAGCTCAATAAAGGACGGATTGTGGTTATAGCTTGATTGCATAAGATTGTTAGGTGATTAGGGTTGATAATGAAGGAGAGTATCCTCTTATATAGAAGACACTTTAGGAAATGGAGGGATAAGATTAAAAGGTGTAAAGATAAATGGCCAACTAGGATTAAAAGGTAGGTAGAGGAAATAAGAAAATAATGAGAGGGTAGGTGGTGTAGGAATTAAGAGATGAATGACATGTGTCATGGGTAGAAAAGGCTAATGAATTAATTAAATAAATAAAGATTTATTTAATTAATAGAAGAAGTGGAACCAATTAATTAAATAAAAGTATTTATTTAATTTATGGAGAAAGATTATTTAAATAAATAAAAGTATTTATTTAAATTAGAAAAAGGGCTAGAAGAGGTTAAATGAATTAATTAAATAAATAAAGATTTATTTAATTAATAGAAGACTTAGGATAAAACAATTAAATAAATAAAATATTTATTTAATTAAGGAGGACAATTTTAGGTGTCTACACATTCAACTTACCCTCTTGCTTCAGGATAGATGTTCTTT
Organism: Cryptomeria japonica; assembly: GCF_030272615.1. Lineage (NCBI taxonomy): Eukaryota > Viridiplantae > Streptophyta > Pinopsida > Cupressales > Cupressaceae > Cryptomeria > Cryptomeria japonica. Next base: position 550,126,721 of record NC_081407.1, on the reverse strand, counting down.
CTATTCTCTTATTTTAAAATTGACTTTTTTCCCTATTACAACTCAATACTAATTTGAGCCACAATAACTAATATTAAATACAATTAGACATATGAATAACTAAAAGGTGTGCCAACAAATCCTATGTAGCTAAGAACAAGAAATTAATGCAAGCCCAAAGTCTTTTGTTGCTTCCACCAATTGATCAAATGAAAATATTGCGATGCACATGCAGCACAATGTCTCTCACACACAACCCAATTTAACTAATTTAAATTTATAACAAAAAATAGCACAAAGTCTTCAACTATTATCGATTGCATAACAATATTTTCAATCAAAATAGTGTAGCACAAAGTCTACAAAATTAGATTTGACTCTCTTTAAATAAATACCTTCTCCATAATGCACAAGTCAACTGATATAAGATAATGGAACAAGAAAGACATAAAAATACTCTCACTTCATCTGCACACTAAATCCAAACAAAGGTTGGATGCCAATCTTCTTTCTATATTGATTAAAAAATTTAATTTATAGCTTAAGCTCAAAGTCTCAAATTTCTCCTCAAACCAATAGAGTTTTGTATAAATTAAATATGCATATTTACAACGAGGCTCTTTCCTTAAGAAAAAATAGGGATCCTACAACTACGTTGACTTATTCAATAGTACAATCAAATTTAATTTAGGACGTACTATCTTTACATGCAATTTCATATATACAAAAAGATATGTAAAATGTCAATAACAAAATGGAAACTACAACCTATAAAGCATACAAATCTACTAATTGTTCAGAGAGACTTCTTCATCAGTATTTTCCTTTAAAAAATCTTCAAACTTTTGAAGGGCAATGTGAAGCTCCAATTCATCAGGTCTTGAGGTATGGCTAGAAATGGTATGAACCAATGTTATAGAATCCTTTGTGTTGATTTATCGCTTTTTGTACTTCTTAAAAATTGTTCCCAAATTATCCAAAGTCAAATGAAAATCAAGTAATTAATCAATCAATGATAGATTCAACTCTTTTGTCTCAATCTCTTTTTGGAACAATGCATTGAACTCCTAGAAAATTGAGTCTATTGAAAGTTGTCTTTGATTTTCATCAAGAAATTTTCAAGGAAGATCTGAGGCCTTGGTAGTGATAGCAACCTCCTTTTCCATAAATTCTTCTTTTTCTACTTGCAAGTCTTTTATTAATTGCTCGAGAATTTCTCTTTGAAGCTTTATATCCACCCTTTGTTGTATGTACATATTCCTCACGGGGATCACTCCTTTATCCACCAACACTTCTAGCTTGAAGTCCTTTATCTTTGTCCAAGCTTCAAGGTCCTTATCTTGATTTTCCAATTCTTGAGATAATAAATCAATTGTTCAGTCTAATTCAGACCTTACACAATCCAAATTGTTCAACAATATGATTGATGAACTTAACAAGTGAGTAACTTTTGAGATCATTTTATCTATCCATGTGCTCACTTCTCTTCCTTGTGCTCTAATGTGCTTAGCTTGTCTGATGGCTTCTTCATCAACCAATGTCTTCACTGGTTCAATCACCTAGAAAGACTGAGTGATTTTGACTAAAACAAGAGTGAGTTATTCCACCTGAAGCTTAAGTTTGTTCATAAAGGCCTCATCCCTATCATACCTTTTGATCAATTCTTCAAGCACAACTTGTGCAACCTATTTTATACTCTCAGGAGTCTATTTGCCAAGATCAATTCTCTTTATCACATAGTCAGATGCTTGGACTTCATCAACATGCTTGTCTTGTGGTGGCACAACTACCTCTACATATTTGTTTTTGTATTCATCTACCATTACTCTCAAAATATTTTTTTCCTTATTCACACCCTTTATTTTGGAAAGAGCCAACTAACCAAATTTAAATTCATCTAGGGAGATGGCTTGTATTTTCCTCTTTGGGGTCACTGAGTCTAACCTATTGGGAAGGGTAGATTTCTCTCCAACACTTGTGACCAAAGCTTGTGAGATAAGAGGTTCTTGAATATTTGTGCTTATGATGGGAGATGTATGTGTCATGATTGTTGGAGGTATTCCAGTAAGGGGCATACTTGGTAATGTTTCACTCATGAATTTATTAAAATCAATCATTGTAGCCTCAAGTATGGTGGTCGAAACTTCAAACAAACTTGGAAAGGAGAACAATGAATTGAAAAAATTCTTAATATTGTCTTTGGGTGAACCATGAGTGGGCTCATTTTTAGTGGAAGAAATATTATTGGAGGAATGAATGGAGTGGATTGAAAAAATAGGTGAGGCTAGGATAACAAAATAATTAGGCAATGTGTGCTCTATAGGAACAAAAAAATAAGATACTACAATAGCAATAGGAGTGGAAACTCCCACAGTTACTTCTATTGTTATTACCTAAGGATATTGTAGTTCTCCCTCCTCAAATTTCTCTTCCTCTTTAGGTTTCTCTTTATCTTGACCTTCTCCTTCTTCTTCCACCATCTCATGTTCAACAAATTTTGGTTCTATAGCTTGGGCTGATGTTTCTCCTTATTTTCCCTCTTTTCCCTTGCCCATTGTAAATATATACTCAAGCATTTTTGTTGATGCCTTTGTATCTTGTATATTTTTGGTCTTGAGATTCGACTTCTTCCCTATGGGCCTAGTAGTGTCTTCCTCTTTTGAACCTATCTTAAAATGTTTCAATTTGATACCTTTCTTTTGTAACAAGATGTTGGTGTTACCTAAGATAGGTTAAAACCTATCTCTTATGGATATAGATTCCTTCAGGAACCACTAGATCCATGGGAGAGTATCTGCATTTTTTTTCTCATAGATTGTATCAATAATATCATCATCATATTCCATGCTATCCAGAATATTATCAAGGTCCAAATTCTTTATTTCTTCAAGAGTGACACTACTATAATCCAATCTCCTGATGTGCTCCTTTGTCTTGCATTCTACCTAGATGTCTTCAATTCTATGGACTTGAGTATAAGCTCTCTCGAGCTTGTCTTTCATTCCCCTATAATCAAAATCATCTCTTCGCTTGAACCTTTTCATTGTCACCCACTGCATTTCTAGCTCCATTGCTTTGGCCTTGTAAGATTACTGAATAGAAACCAATGGAAAAGAGGCACCTAAAACCGGGTTTGTGTGGTTCCAATTGTTTTTCATTTACCACCATAATATTTCTACATAGCTCCATCAGAATAATTTTATCACTTGGATATCGGCGGAGCATGTAGGGATGTAGGGACAATCATCAAAGCACCCTACTCTAATGTAGGTGAAAGGTGGAAACTATAGAAACATGAAACCAAACTTCTTAACTATCTCCCAGGCTTCATTTGGCATTCTATTCTTTTCCAACATTTTATCAAACATACACTTGTATATGTCAAAGAAGGAATCATTAAATCTCCTGAAATGTTTGATGTTATTCATGACAGTTAGTTAGGAGTAGTATTGGTAAATGGGGACTTGCCTCCTAACCCCTTTTTGTTGTTAAATTTGGGAAATGCCTTATAGAGGCAGCAAAATACACCAAATAAGATGTCATGTATAACTTTAGGCTGGTGGTCATCTTGGATAACTAGTCACATATGGCATCACTAATCTGTTCCCCCCAAAATATCTTCTAGTTTCCTTTTTTGAAGATATGGATTTAATAATACATCCATTCATCAAAATTATGGGAATCTAGAGAGCTCTTAATTCTATTAAGAAGAGTCATCCTATCATTTACCTCTTCCTTGAATTCACTACAATGCAATATTTTAGGACATCTTGAGCTAGTAGGCCTAGGAGTAGTCAACAAAATTGTATTCAAAGCCCTTTTACAATTGTCTATATTCTTATCATAATAATCTTGTCATCTAACCTTATCACCACATTGTCGTCGCCATCTTTAATGCTTCTGCTTTGAGTTTCAAAATGAGAGGTAGCTCCAAGGACAAACTCTGTATCATGTACAACTACAAGGAAGGATATGAAAAAATGTATCCCATTTTCTACTAATACTTGCACGTGGTTAGGCATTGGTTGTTGTTCCATTCTCTTTAGGAACTCAAACATGTCCACATGCCCTATTTATGCATCTCTAATGTATTTAACATTGGATACCACTGAGCTCTCTAAAAACATATTTAAATACTTTTGGTATTTGTACTTCATGTTTTTCTTGCTCTGTGACTACGCTAGCATTTGTAGGAAACAACTATAATTTCCATCAATTTGCTAAAGTTAGAAAAATTTAGTGTTTTTGACAAGACTTGCAAATCATGTTTTAAAACTTGATTTGCACAAGGGGTCATTCAAAGTTTTCAAATTAGGTTTTAAAACCTGATTTGCAACCAAGAAGTGAAAATCAAGAGAATATATGCAAATTGAGTTTCAAAACCCAATTTGCACTTTGTTGGTGAGTGCAAAGAGAAAAGGTGTCAAACGAGTTTTAAAACTTGACTAACATACTGGGGAAAATCTTAGTCTTGTCAATTGGGCTTTGAAACCTAATTGACAAAAAATGTCAATTGTCATAGTGCAGGTTAGGGTTTGAATCCTGACCTACACCTAAGGAGAAATACCCTAAGTGTGGGTCAGTAATTAAATTGTAACTAGCACTTAGGAAATGATTTGTACTAGGTGGGTTGGTGTCGGCCAAGGATTAGAACCTATCTAACGCAGAAAGTGTGTTGGTCGAGTTCTATACCCCTACCAACACCTTTGTGTAGGTTATGATAAACAAAGTAGAAAGGGATGTTGGTCGGGTTTTGTTTCCCAACCAACACACTAAATCAAGTATTAGTCATGTCACTAAACCCAGCCAACACATATGTGTTGTACCGAAGAAAAACTAGGTGGAGTCTAGGTTCGAAAGCCCGAACTACACTAGACACAAGTGTAGTTTTGACTTCCTAGCCCGAACTCCATCTATCAAGGTGGTAGTAAGAAATAAATGAGGATCGGGGTTTAAAACCCCATCATAAAGAAACAAAAATAAAGAAAACCTAGGAAAAAATAATGAAATAACAAAAATAGAACATGAAAAAACAAATATCTATAGAATGTGATGGAAAGAAATGAGATCCCTCACAAATACAAACACACTGAAGTGGAAGTGAGTTGCTAGGACGTAGGAGAGAAAGAACATGATCAAAAGACTCTAAAATTAATAAAAATGATAAATAAAACATTTAAAAATGTTTTAAAACCGAACTGATGGACACAATAAATGAAAAGTGTGTGTAATAAGGACTCCATTTTGGGTGTTTAAACCCAAAATACAATCAATTATATTCTGGGTTTCAAAACCCAAAGTTTAATGATATCTTTGATGCCAAGACATGTATTTTGAGTTTTGAAACCCAAAATACCTACGTATTTCAGGTTTCAAAACTCATGTATTTTGGGTTTCAATGCCTGAAATACATGAAATTGAAAACAAAAGTCGTAATTCGATTTACACCCCAAAATTACATAAAACACAAAAATGAATAACTTTAAAACAAAAAATTAACAAAAATAGGAAAACTAATGTCTAACCTAATCGAGACTATTTTCGAGAGGATCGGTTTATCACACGAGGGAAACTAAAAACACCTCGTAAAAAATTCTTAGAGCTCATGGGCTACAAAAAATACAAGTTTCATATGGGTTCTCACACAATTTAAGTCAACTGCAAATTGAGGATAATAGGGTTTTTACCCAAAAGGGATTCACCATGTATATTTGTTTTTGTTCTCTTTTGTCTATATTTATTTTATTGTTCTTATTTCATGTTCTTTAAGTATTGATTTACATGTCATTATGCTATCAAAATTTGTTTAGATCTTCTAACTACATTATCTTTCCTCTAAGGGTTAATAGATAAGAAATTAATTATGCATGTTTTTGCTTTAATGGCTTAGTATTGTGTGCTTGTATCAAGTTCTTGAAACTAGATCTAAAAGAAAAATGTAGGATATTGAAGGTGCATACTGGTTCTCATATGGCTTTTGGGTTCATCTTTTCCTTTCATTACCCTCTACCCATCTACTTAAGTTTGGTCAAAAACTAGATTTTTGGCCTCTTTGATCACATTGTTGGTTAAATATTTTTGTTTGAGGGTTCTTTAGCCACAATTTTATGGACTTCCTACAATATTTTTTTTTGCAAGTTGTTTTATACATAAGGCTTCTATGTACATTTTACACACACTTCATATCATATGATAGATTATCCTATCATGCTTATTGTTTCACTACTGAAAGTTTTATTTCATGATTTCAAATTACTTGCTTGGTTTTGTGCTTTTAGATTCCTATCTTGCTCCATGCTTTAAAATTCCTGAATTAATCCAATGATATGAAGAATGTGTAGAATGTACAAGAATATTCACAACATAAGAGAGAAAAAAGAGAAGGCCATGCAACCCCCAAATAATGAGAAGTAAAAAATGCCATGTGAAGATATGCTTCCTCTCAAAATTGATAGGAGAGAAGAAACCATGCAACCTATCCTCAAAATGATGTTTGTAGTGTTGGTATTTTCTTAGCACTATTTTCACTCTATTTTCATCTTTCAATATCTATAGTGCCCACTCTTGAGCAGACTGTTGTTTTATTTTGGATTGACTTGATCAGACCTTTATTTTGTGCAATGGATATGATTTGATTTATGTGATGCATGGATATTGATTATGACTATTTACGTTCCCAGTTGATGATTTTGATGATAGACATTACATGACCTTATACTATTGATGTTATTGACTATGCTCATGACTAGTTATGATTCCTAAATGGTTAATAATGGCATTTTGGTTATCGTGTGCTTTGATAGATTCTATGGATCATGCCTCATTTTGGAATGGACATACTAAACCTAGTTTGATTCACCTATGATGCGATGTTTCATGAGTTATATGTTCACTATATGGATACCATTTGACTGTCTTTGTGGGGGATCAACGTCACATCACTCATTGCGAGCGGGATGTGTTGTTGCGATATCCCTCCACCTACCTGTCTTGTGTGTGTATATATATATATATGCACATGTATCTTCGTTGTGGTTGTAGGGTTGCAGGTACTAAGACATTCATTCCTCCCAGACAACCAGGTGCGAGCTCCCCTGGCTTTATAGGTGTGAGTGTGTCTATTCCCGATGGCAAATATGTGGTTCAGAGGTGTCACCGGTTCCCTACCCACACTCTAGGTCTGGGTTGTCATTGAGTACTTGTTGTTAGTCTTGGCGAATTTTGCCATGTCGAGTCGGTCGTCGTGATTTGTGAGTATGTGACATGGTGAGTTGATTATTTAGTTTATTTAATTTATTTAAATTGTGATTTATTGACTATAAAAATAGATTAATTATTTTATCTAGTTAATCATGATTTAATGATTTAGTATTAGATTGATTTTATTTAATAATTGGTGATGAATGATTTATTTCGATTGAGTAATTATTTGATAATAATTTATGATCCTTTTTGTGGTAGTGTTATTATAATTTATTACGATTTAACAATTTTTGTTTATTTATTATTTTCGCGATTGAATTTAAATTAACATTTTATTGACATTTTATTTAATAATTAGTGTCCTTAGTGATTTGATTTATTGAATTATCTAATTATTTCGCCTTATTGATTTTATTTAGTCATTGGCGATTTTAACCTTTATTTAATTATTTATTTTGTTTATTTTAATTACTTTATTTATCTAATGTTGAAATTTAATCATTATTTAAATGATTTTTATTAATAGCGATATTTTGAATTTATGCTAATAAAAAGGGTAAATAATAAATAATTACCCTATCTATTATATTTTAATGTTTTAATAATGTTATGATTTTTATTTCAAGTTGATTTTTGAAATCCCATAAAATAAACGGGAAAAAAAAAAGTTTATTTATTCCCATAGTTGGAAGGGAAATATTTTAAAATGAAATATTTTCATTGGCTATTGGATTGGCTAGGGTTTCAATGTATTTCCTTTATTTTTTTTAAACCTTGTCATGAAAGCATTTTGCTTCTTCGGCAATTTTTCTTCTACACTGGTTTTCTCTATTATTTTGGGGGATTTTGGTTTGCAATCTTGGCTTGGAAATTTCTTTGGAATTGGGAGTGTTGTTGTTGTTGCTGGAGGTAGTGAGCCAACTCTCCATCAGAGATCTGTTTTCCATCACTCAGGGAAGAGGTTGGTTTTTGTTTTCAACTCTTTTCTTCATGTTGCAGATTTAAAATTTGGTGTGTATTTTTTGTGTTTGGTACTGCCTGAAGAGAATGTGTAGCTCATTTCTTGTAATATGATTTGCTAATAATCAAGAAACTGGAAATTATATTATTGTTGCAATGTGAAATTGTGTAAACATTTGTTTTTTGAAATCTGGTATTATATCTTGTTTGAGGAATTTGGTTGTCAAACCCTCGTTCAAATCTTCCCGCAATTCCAATATATGGTTTGGGTTTTTCTATTGCCTGTATTTAGCAATTTGATAGTTATCTATTATTCTCGATTCTCTGTTATTTTGGATATAGAATCTATGTTATTTGGGAGATTTAATGTATTTTCCATTATCCATGTTATGGATTAGGGTTGCTGCCCCATGTTCATCCCTGTCTCCCCCTTATCCATTTTTTTTTTTTTTGATTAAACTCATATCATGAGTTTGGTGCCAGCACCACCAACGGCATGGTTGGTGCACTGCACCACCATTGTCGTGGTGGTGATAAGTACACCCATTGCATGGTGGGTGCTCTACACCACCAACATCATGGTGGTGTGTAGCACCATGCACAGCTTGGGGTGCAACAGCACACCATGACGTGGTGGTGCCTAGCACCACCCATGACATGGTGGGTGAAACAACACCACCAATAATATGGTGGGTGCACTGCACCACCCATATCATGGTGGGTACATAACATTCATAACACAACAACAATATCAGAGCCAGAGGTTGGAAACACTGGGATCTCTGGTGAAATTTGTGTCCTTAGTTGGTGTGTGGTGTAGTCTTTACGTTGTATGCGTGTGATTGAGGCATAGGATCTTGAAGATCTTGTGGACTAGTACTTTGTTCATTTTGCTTGTTCTTTCTGAAAACCCTAAATTGTATGTAACATCATGTGTGTTCACACCTTGCTTTCACCTTCTTGATGTTGTTTATTATTGAGTGGTTATATGTGCTTTGATTTCTTTTTAGATGTCTTAGGTCTATATTACTCTTATTATAGAGATGATCATATGTACCTCCCTACTAAGGTTGTATTCTCTAGACTAACCCATTGGGTTGATCAATGCTTTGTCTTGAGTTGAAAGTATAAAATATGTTTATATTATGATTATGATAGGGCCTAGTGTCATGATCTCGAAGAACTTGTATGGTTTATGTTGAGTGCATATTATAGTAAATTGAATGCACTTCTTCTTTTCTCCTTCTCTCTAGGAAAAAAAAATCCATCTTATGTGTATTTATCACTTGTGTATGTTTTCTAATTGCGAGTGAATGTTTGTGAATTCATTGACTTGTGTGAGTACCCTAAAGATTCTAGGGTGCATTTGATTAACAAGAAAGTTATGGGTTATAAAGATCATGATGAGCCTTAGGAGTAAATTGTATGTTTTCCATAAAGGAATTCACCATGTGTCTATGTAGGAGTAACATAATAAACTTTTATCTTAGGAACTGTGTGACATTGTTCTTACATTCGATATGCGAAATTGATTTTGTTGGTAATAGGATGTGTAAAAGGAGCATGCCGTAATGGCTATGAGAGAATTAGTGTATTTTCATTAAATATTTTATTATGTGTTTAATAATACCGACTCCAATGATGAATTGTTTGAACAATGCAATAATGTAGATTGCATTGGATATAGATAATTGACATAGTATGAATAGAAGGTGTAAATTAAACCCATGTTTGAGGTGGATACAAAATTCATGTATTAGTTAGTTGGTAGCTCCTCTTCCACCTTTTTCTCATACTTCAGTATTCAATGAAAGATTGCAGTTAATGATGTACTTTGCATTATTAGGAGTAATGAGTGTGTTCATAAGAGTCCTTGTATGTAAGAAGGATTGTCTATCGTGTTTTCATTCTAGGAAAATTAGGACATTGAGTTGAATCAATATATTTTGGAAATGTCCAAATAAGTTAATTTGCATTCTTCTGAAATGGTAGTGAAATGAAAATCGTACAATAAAGATGATAGGCATGTAGTGAGAAATTTAAGCATGCTTGTGTAACCTTGTTGATTTACGTGTATATGAATGAAATGGGTTGAATATCAAACTCTCTCCCTCTTCTCTCTATCTTGTTATAAAGATACAAAGAAATGCTACTAAACAATGTATTGCAATTAAATAGAGTGTGTAATTGCTCATTAATGAATATTATATAGCAATATTAAGGAATTCTTCATTTATTTTTCTTTAAGGATCCAAAGTATTTTGTATTGCCTATTAGGATATCATGTCAAGTAAGTAGATGGAATGCCTTTTTGCATATATGGTGTAATTATTCATATGATTTTTTCACTTAACATATCATATTAGAGAACATTTATGGGTTAGGATAGAGTTATGCAGTGCATGTAGTATGTGTATAAGGCATATAAAAAATCATACTTTTGTGGTTTTGTTTCATGTTGAAAATGGAAGTCTTAAGCTTGGGAAAGAAATTTAATGTGTGTGGTTATTAATATGAACATGAATGTTGAGTTGGTTTAGTGAAAGATATAGTAATGATGTTATTTCCTTACTTAATTTGAATTGTAATGGTGCGTAAAAATAGTAATGGTGATAGAAATAGTACGTCCATGCATTATTAAGTTTATTGTGGATGCTGAAATCATAAAATGATTAGATGTTGTGTTTAAGAGTTCCTTGAGAATGGTAATGTTAGGAGTGTGATTACTTTATAATATGATATCATGTAGAATGAGATTTACATAATGAGTGAATTCTCTACTTGTTTGTGTTTATGGTAAAAATGGAAACAACAATATTGAAAGACTAAATGAATTCAACCACAAAACCCTAGCCTAACAACAACAAAGATCCACCATAACATATGAAGATTACCTAAAACAATGAAAATCAACTAAAATCACAAAAAATATACCATCACATGTCTAATAGGGTTTGGATCTCTATTCTTCCTATCTCCATTGATCTTGCTTGATATATTTGCTCTCAGATTTTATGTGTGCACAAGAGCTCAACAAAGAACAAAAATGTGGTCGATAGTTTGATCACATATGAAAGTTTGAATGCTAGTCCAGGAGTGCTTAGGAGGTTGAATAGAGTGATTAGGGTTGACAATGAAGGAAGCATCTCCTTATATATAAGGCACTATAAGAAATGGAGGGATACAATTAAGAGATGTAAAAGATAAATGGTTGGCTAGGATTAGAGGGTAGGTAGAGGAAATAAGAAAATAATGAGAGGGTAGGTAGTGTAGGAATTAAGAGATGAATGACATGTGTCATAGGTAGAAAAGGCTAATGAATTAATTAAATAAATAAATATTTAATTAATTAATAGACGAAGTGGGATCAATTAAATAAATAAAATATTTATTTAATTTAGGAAAAAGATAATTTAAATAAATAAAAGTATTTATTGAAATGAGAAATAAGGCTAGAAGAGGATAAATGAATTAATTAAATAAATAAAGATCCATTTAATTAATAGAAGAATTAAGCTAAAATAATTAAATAAATAAAGATTTATTTAATTAGACAGGACAATTTTAGGTGTCTACATTTTGCCCCTCTTTGAGACAATGCAGCTTGTCATGTTGTTTCAAAGAAGATAAGATAAACTGATACAAAGTTTCCCCAAGATAGGAATGATATGCCCCCTCGAGAGATTGGATGAAAATGCCTAAAAATATCATAGAGAATCTCTCGATAAGAAAGAAATGCTAGAATGGACTGACAAGATAAAGAAGACTGACTCAGGAGACTAGGGCTAGGGTAGTCTATAAGATAGACTACAAGGGAAAACATCCTCATTGTCATCCACACACCTCAGGAATCAGAGGGCAGAGAGAGTAGAGAGTAGTCAGCAGTCAACAACGATGGCATTGGTGCATAGATTTGATTGCGTTCATCGATATTAGAGGCCAGAAGATGCAGGAGAGCCGATAAGTACCACAAAACCTCCTTGTACCTTGTTGCATTAATTGTTGTCATAAATGCATGCTAGATAGGGTAATAAATGCATATTAGGTATGTCAAAAAAAATGTCAAGCGGGTCAAAATATGGTAAGGCGTGTCTGTGTTGGTGTCAGGAATGTCTAGGTAGGATAGGCATGTCTGCATAGAATGTAACCGCGTCTATGGTTTCAAAAGTGTCTATGTCTCATGTGAGTGCCTTTGTGAAATACATGCACGTCTATACAGGGCAGGCACATCTGTGAAGTATGCAAGTGCATTTGTGTCATGAATGCATGTTTATGTATTCAAGATCAAATCGATAGTTCTATGATAAACATGCATTGTTGATTGGATAAGCTGCTGAGAGGATACACTCAAACAGGTCTTCTAGGGAAGACTAGGAGAGCCAATAGGGCGAGGACTGACAATTCTGTGATAGAACATACATTACCAATCAGGAAACTACTCAAGAGGATACACTCAATTAGAGGCCCTAGGATAGGATAGATCGAGGAACTTTGTGATGAATAGGGAGTATGAAGAGAAATTGACAATTCTATGATAGAACATATGTTGCCAGTTGGATTAGGCTAAAATTGACAATTCTGTGATAGAACATACATTGTCAATTGGATAAGCTACTCAAGAGGATACACTCAAGTAGGTGCCCTAAAAGATAGGATCATAGCAACACTTTGTGATGAACAGGGAGTACTACTAGGATAAAAAGAAGCACTTTGTGATAAACAGAGAGTACCACTAGGATAAAAAGTAGCACTTTGTGATGAACAGGGAATACCACTAGGATAAAAAGAAGCACTTTGTGATGAAAAGGGAATGCCATTAGGATTGACACAGTTGATTTTCTTGACTACAGGAGGACCTACCGATGCTGGAGTCATGGGAGAGATTCCCTTCGACTCAAAGTTTGTGAGCAGAGCTGACATTCGAGGATAGAACACTAGTGGAGGCTATGGGCTTGCGATACATTATGTATGTGCCTGAGTTTTGGGTGAACATGGGATTGCTGACTGTATTAGCTAAGAGATGGCACTCAGAGACATGTACATTTCATTTGCCAATGGGTGAGATGATAGTCACCTTAGAGGATGTATATAGGATACTTAGGATATCGATCGATGGGGAGTTGGTTCCTTATGATCGAGACAGAGAAAGGGATCCATTGAGACGAGTGTTTCAGGATTCAAGATTGGAGATGAGGGCTGGACATGTGTCTTGGGACACCATGACAGTGATAGGATTGGCACTACCAGCGGTGCTAGTAGGAGTTAGCAGTGGGTTCCTCTATTCGGACAGGGTGACATGAGGGTTGGCAGTGGGATGGGGGAGGACTTTGGAGACATTGGTGACTGAGCACACCAGGTTTGCATGGGGACTGTGTCTACTGGCACACTTGTACTATGAGCTGCATTAGTTTGTGTATCATGGATCGACAGGATTAGGATGCGGAGTGACACTGTTACAGGTATGGGCATATGAGAATCTGTTGGTGACATGAACGATACAATTTGGGGATAGAGGACATGGGCATAACTATGTTAATTTGTATGATATGATTATTTCTCAGCCACGGGTTGGGAAGCTAGAGTATTGGTGCCAGGTTATTAACCAGATAGATAGTGTGTTATGGAGGCCGTACCAGGACTGTGAGGAGTGGGAGGATGATACAGTGGAGCTGTCATATGTATTGTGGAGCAGGTATCTGATAGGGAGGCCATCGTATATCATTGAGTGGCAGTTGATAGACAGAGTATGCAGGCAATTTGGCAGGATACAGTGGATGCCACAGGGTTCAGGGATGTATGCATGGACAGTGAGGGATCAGGTGCATTTAGGGCCATTGTTGTCTTATGATCAGGTGGTGACACAACTTCTAGAGATGGCTCCCATGCCTTGGGACATATGGGTAGATGTAGAGGATGTAGGGATGGATGTAGAGTATACTGCATATTGGGCAAAGCATCTATTTCCATGGCTGATAGATCTAGGGGAGCCGATAGAGGGAGACGCTGGAGGTGATGGACATGATAGTGAGGATGGTGGAGGATGAGGCTGACAACAAAGGTAGGGTGTAGTGGTAGAGAGGAGGGTGGCTCAGAGGAGAGAGGGCAGAGATGAGAGGTAGATAGCCTACTGGAGAGACCTGTACTATGGAGTGGTGCCACCATATCAGTGGTCTAGGAGCTTTCGGAGACCATTGCAGATTGCGATGACCACTGGAGGGAGAGATAGGAGACAGGTGTCTAGTGGTGGGGTCATGGGTCCTCCACCACCACCAAAGAGAGGGGGTAGGAGAGATGATCCTGGGGTGAGTCCTTCCAAGGATCAGACTCTTTCGAGGCTAGCTGGCTCCAAGGGAGGGAGTTCATCATTGCCTTAGAGGGCTCCCTATGTATTAGTGTTGTACCATTTTTGTATGATGATATAGACACCTTCAGGTGATTTTGTAGCCATATGTATTTTTGACATCATTGTATCATGACACTTGTGATTTTGATATATATAAGATGATTCATCCTTGCGGCAGCTATATGCATGTGTACCTATGTGATGTTTCTTCTATGTGATGCTTGTTTCTATATGATGCTTATGATATGGAGGCAAATATGTACATGATGGAATGCAATATTTTTGTTCTTTTATGTTTTTAAATGTTATGCATATGCAAATGTGAATGTATGGAATGTAGATGAATGTGATGAGAATGTAAATGTGCTAACATGCGTTGTGTGCAGGATGTGGTGCAATTGTGATATCTATATGTATGTATGAAACAGTAATATGTGGTAATACAGGTGTAGTCTACATGAAATGCAGATATTTTTGGCATGTCATTATACTCAGTCATGTGATAGCGGGATACACGGACTCAAGAAGGACAATGGAGGTCAATCAAGAAAGGGGGATGGAAGATAAAAGATATGGAAGTGAAAGAGATTCTTGTGCTATTATCATCATTGAGCTTTATTATGGCAAAATAGGTTATGACAATCGAGGCATATGTTTGACCTGAAAAGTCATTGTACTTGTTTGCATGGAGATCAGATAGTTGCAAACAAGGAATGGCCTAGTTCATACTAGACTCATAGTGTCCTCATATCCTTGGAAAAGTTATAGCATTACTAAGAGACAATCCACAAACAGTAAAGAAAAATAGGTGACGATACCCCATCCTCGCCTTTCTAGTCAAAGACGTCTTGGAGATAAAATCTCTAGTTAGAGACATCCCAGAAAAGATAAAAGACATGTCATCAGAAAGATAAAATAAAAATAAAACCAAGACTCAACACCAACATCCACTATACTCCTCAAGTTTAGTGTCTCTTGTCACTTGTATAAGTCTATTTGACTATGGTCACAATATTTTCTTTCACAAAAGGATAGATAGCACTGAACCATAATGTTGTCTGTCTATTGAAAGATTTGATTTGTTGAAGGCCATTGCTTCTTGTGTCTCATCTGAAACTGATACTTTATCACAGAGAAGATGAAACTTTATTATAGATTGGCGACGCAAGTGTTTCTTTATTGTGGATTATGCGCAGATAGACTAAAGAAAGCTGGAAGAAACTGTACTCCTCGAAACGTGTGATGCTCTTAGTTCCACACCCATCAGTAGACGTAGGATTTGCCTTAGCCATAGATAGGAGTTGATTTATTATGGATGGATAGGGTGAAAAGAGAGGTTATTATGAATGGCTAACCAATCTTAGGTATATCAATAACAAGCCATGATGGGAATGGGTAATTTTATTATGGATGGATAGGTTGTGCGTGTGTGCAAAGTGAAGGATGATATGGAATCCTGAAGGAGGGAGGAGCAATGTCTCTACGCATGATTCTAGTAACCTGGTTTTCACCATGGTACTTCCCCAGGGCATCACCGAATTGGTTTTCATTGTTGGACGAATTTATTTCTCTTTACCTTTTTTATTTTTCTATTTTTTTTGTGTCACAAGGTGCCTGTTTGCCAGGTTTTCACCAAGTAACAATTTTTTATTTTTTTGTATTTTTGAATTAGGATACTCTGAAGAGCTATGTGTAAAACCTGCAAAAGTGTATGCTATTGATAGGATCCTCTAAAGGTTTGCCATCTGGTGTTGAAAGTTGATATGCACCTGATCCATAGACTATTGTGATGACATAAGGACCAAACCAATTTGGTTTGAAATTGCCTTTCTTCTCTCTGTCTTGCTGATTTTTAGGATTTTCTCTAAGAACTAAGTCACCCACCTCAAATGTGTGAGGCTTTAAATTGTGATTGTAACTACATTGTTCCTTGACTGAATGATGTGTATCTTGAGTGACTGTCTTCCTTGATAAAGGAACTGGGATAGAATTACTAATGTGTGGACTACATAGGCCCATATGCGTGTCACCTAAAGAAGTTTGGGCATCCCTGATAACAAAGTCCGTCAAGGAAGTTCCATTAAAGGTCCATTGATGTGGTGTATTGCTAGAAGGGAAAGGATGTGTGGAACAAGTGGATGAGTGATGAAGGCTTATGATTGCGAAAAGAAGTGAAAGTATCATGGCATGATGGAGACTTAGGATCAACAAGTATTCTTTTTGACTTGAAATTGTAGAACTTTTTCCCCCAGTTATTTTGATATTAGGGGAGATCATCTCTTGCTCTTTTTCTTTCATAGTATTTTTATCCCTGACTTTGATTTTTGCAGAGTCCACTAGCTTTTGATTTTGATTTGGACTGAAGGACTTTTCTTTATTTTTTACTTTTAGATTTTTCTTTTCAAAGATTGATTTTTGATCCCTGATTAGTAAGGGCTTTTGTAATTCTTGTTGATCCAAGTCTAGGAGAGGAGTAGAAATGGAATGAGTGGATGATATGGTAAAGCTATGTGAGGTATCAAGAGGGTTGGCGATATGCTCAATAGACTATTTTTTGGAACTACTCTTAGGACTATTGATATCAAGAGCTACTTGCACCACTAGAGGAGATTTGCATTCAAACTTAGTAGCCACAACACTAGGTGGTTCACACCCAATTCCTTGGCATTGCAAATTGTTTGTAGGATGTTCTTGTTGACTTAATGTCTTAGGAGATAGTGGGAGTTGATCAACATGAAATATATACTCACCACATCCCATGTCTTTAATCTTGAACTTTTCTTTGATCTCTGCTTGTTTTGATGTAGAAGATTTCAAGGACTCTAGATCCACATATGTTGATGATGGAATTGCTTCTCTATTGATTGGGACTATTGTTTCTAATTTTGACTGTAGATTGTTGCAATATATGAATGGATTCAAATCACCTTTGATGGTCACTTCAACTCCATTGTGTGGAAACTTGATACATTGATGATATGTAGATGGGACTGCTCCCATCTCATGAATCCATGGATGTCCTAGCAATATGTTGTATGTGAGATCTAGGTCTAGGAGTCGACAAATCACATTCTTAGTTACTGGCCCAAATCTAAGAGGTAAAGTGGCTGTGCCCTTGGATGAGTGCTCTTCATCATCATATTCTTTAATGGTGATTGCATGTGTAGAATTCATAGCTTTTTCAGAGCATCCCAATTGTTTAATAGTGTTCAATGTACAAATTTTCAGACCTGCTCCTCCATCTATCAGGAATCATTTTATTTGAAGTTTGTGTAGGAAGGCTTCAATATGTAAAGGTGCATTATGAGGCTAGGTTACAGATGCATCGCCAGCTTCTGTAAGTGTAAGGGAATATGGAACGGAAAGGTATCCCACCATGGCTTGAAACTAATCCACATTCAGATCAGTGGGGACAATAGTGTCTCTCAAAGTTTTGTCAAGAATGGCTTTATGTGCGGGAGATATGCGTAAAAGCTCTAGGATGGAGATAAGGGTGGGCATCCTCCCTAACTGTTCTACCAGTTTGTACTCAGGTTTGGCTGATGAGGAAGCGATGGTTTTAGCTAGAACACCTTCCAGGGTGACTTTACCTTGACGAGTTGTGACATTACATTCAGAGGTAGATTCAAAAGAAGGTCCAATGCCTTTTAGGACAACTTTGGGTCTTTGGGAAGAATTTTTCAAACGTTTTGTCCTTTATGATAATGGTAGGGACATAATTGTCCATCGAAATGTGATTAATAGTTGAATCATAGCTATAGGATGCTCTAGTATAGTTGGTCTACTCATCTGTGGCTTTGGATTTTCCCTTGTCATGTTTTGGGAATGGTTCCTTAAACATATCATGTTCTTGATTGGATGAATTCCCTTCAATCTCAATGTCACCTCTATCAATAAGATCTTGTATAATGTTCTTCAACCGATGATAATTTCCTATTTTATGTCCTTTGCTCTTGTGAAATTCACAATACTCATCATCATTCCACCAATTTGGTTTGACCTTTGGTTCATATGGAGGATTGTCAAGAATTGTTATTATCTTGTTTTCCACTAGCTTCCTAAAAGATGATTCAAGTGGTTTTCCCAATGGAGTGTATTTCCTTCATGGTTTGGAAGTTGTTTGAGTATTCACTCGGTTATTTGTAGAACTTGATCTAGAAAAAATGATTTTGGGTCTTACTGTATTAGCATCAACAACACCATCATTGACTGTGTTCTTGTTCTTGTTCCAAAATCTTGGCTTGTCTTTTCCTTTAAAGTCATCTTTGTTTTCTTTGAATATCTTAATTACTCCTTGTTCAATTAGGACCTTCTTTGTTGCTAAGCCTTTTTCAATGATGTCCTTGAAGGTGGACAAACAAGCTTTTCTTATATCATAACCAATTTCTCTATGGACATTCTGGGTGAACATCTCTACCATTTATTTTTGTGGAATTTCACAAGAGCATCTGTTGGCTAGATTTCTCCATCTTTGTAAAAATGATGAAAAAGATTCTCCATCCTTTTGGTTCATGTTGCACAAAGTGGTGACTGATATGTCTATCTCTATGTTGTATGAAAAATGTTGGATAAAAGCCTCTGCTAGATCACCCCAAGACTTAATTCCAGCTAGGAGTTGGGAGAACCATTCCCTAGCTTGATCACATAAGCTATGTGGGAATAATCTCATCAAATATGTCTCTTTTGCTGCTACCTCAATGCAAGCTATAAAAAATTGTCTTATATGTGCCTTAGGATCTCCTTTGCCTATGTACTTATCGAACTTAGGTGTCACAAAATGTGTAGGAAAAAGAGGCATTGGAATGCTTTTGTCAAATGGATAGGGACATATGTCTCTCATTGTGTAAGCTAGCTTTGATGTATTTATGTCCTCCATTTTCTTTTGTAAGTCCTTAATTTGCTGCTCCAAATTGTTCTTAGGTGGAGACCAACTTCTTTGACCATACCCCATGCCTGAACCACTGGGTGGAGGAGGAGCATGTTTCATATATGGATGGTATTGATCATACACATGTTCATATAGAGGAGGTCTATAATGATGTTGTGTATAAGGACCACCTGGTATAGAGTCATGATGAGGAATGGAATATCTATTTTGTCCATGTATACCATACTCTACAGGCATGTCATGAGTTTGTTCTAATGTATTGCCCCCAAATTTGACACAGGGTTTCCTTGTGTCCAAATTTTGAACATGCCTTTGGATATCCAATTGCTTTGGTGGTTGGTCCTTAGCATTGGCATGTGATTTAGTATATTTTTCTGCATAAGACTTCCATACTGGTCTGCGAAGGTGAGTATCATATGTTTGACCATGTGTATGTGGGACCTTAGGTTTTTGAAACAAAGATGATGGTGATTTAGGCACAAGATGTGGTTCTCTATTTCCTCCACTATTAGGCCTCCTCTAATCCATGTTGAGTTGAGGTTCTTGCAAAGGTTGATTTTCCATTATTTGAGACATGTCAAAATCATGAGGGATCTTGGCTCCACTTTGTGCCATCACTTGTAAGAAATATTGTCTATCTCTCCTCATTATTTCCTCAACCAATCGATTAAAACGGGGATCCATAATGGAGTCTTCCACTTCTATTGAATGTATGGAATAGTTGTCCATATTGTCATTGTGTGTATGTTGTTGTTCGTATTATCCATGTTCTCAACATTTTGAGTGTTTCTATAAGTGTCCATGTCAAGTAATATGGTATGATCAGAATTGAAGAAGATATCATTGTCACACTCATAGGCACTCATGTTTGTGGACTCTTGAGCCTCTTTAGCTTCTCTCCTAGATTTTTGGGAATGAGTTTCAACCATGAACTAGGTATTGACCAAGATGTGGGAGACTAGATGAAAATGGAAAAGAGTATGGAAGACCAAGAGTTGAATGGAATGTAAATGAATTTGAGGTTTACTTGCAATTTCCAAAGTGTAAGACCAAGTATGTATGTAGTAGAGTAGGTGTGGCTTCCAAAGAGATGATAGTTTCTCTTGATGAGGTAAGTTGACCTTGACTCTAAGTAAGACCAAATGAGGCCCAAAGGTGATAGACCTTGATGACGGACCACTTAGCAAAATGTTGTTGTATGTAGTGTGATGACAAAGCAAGTGATCTTTTGACTCAAGTTTAGACAAATGTGAATGTAATGCAAGGTGTAAGGAAATGATGAACTTTGTGATACCCAAAGATAGGTTGAATGCTAGATGAAAATTCGGAGAAATAACCTAGGAAGCTCAAGAAATCTGAAACTGATTGCTCTTGTTTGCTGGACTGTAAATTTTTCTCATACTGAACATCGATGTGCTTGTATACTTCATAGACGTGGTTACCTAACACAGACATGATTAGACATTGCACATATGTGTTTCTGAGAATTTTGTGAATGTAGTTTGCTTATGATAACACAAAAGTGTTTAAAAAATCTGAGTGCAATTTTTCCAATTTGTAAAGTTGTTGTTGTGACCAAATCTGAATTTTTTGACTATTTTTCGTGACAAGAGGACACAATATTGATGAGGACTCAATGTTTGTAGGTGTTTTGACTCAAAATGACTCAAAGAAAAGTGTGTTGTTTGATGTAAAAAATGTTTTGCATACACTTGAAGACACAAAAGACACAATGTTTTGATGTTTGATCTTGAATGTTTGAATGTTCAAAAGAAGGCAAGCACAATTCCTATGGTTGGCCAGGACAATAGTTGTTGATCCCACATGGGGTTTCCCCCAAGGCTACGCTATTCAGAGTGGATACTTAGATACTTGACCCCACTAGCTCCACCCTCGACACTCACTTCTCTGGAGCAGCCAAGCATCAGTCCCCAGGAAAACTCCCCATGGTGAACTTTGTATCTCTACTAAGAGCCGTATGTGTGTGGGTTGCTCCAGTGGTCCAACCTCCTGCTCCAACAACTAGAAGGATTTTGGCTTTCTAAAACAAAAAGGTGCTAGTAAGGGCATCCACTCGTGTGGCCATACATGTGACACTTTCAGCTCTGTAAATACAAAAGGATCCCAATCGGTAGGGGATACACCCTACAAATGATCAAATAAATTTGATCAAATGGGTTTATGGGGAGACATAGTGTTGGTATGAACTAATCAGCACACGTTACCTATGGATTTCACCATGGATACAGTTATTTATAGTGGTTAGGAAGTGGTGGGTTTTCCTCGCTACCACTTGGGTCATTCTCTCCTCACTAGTAGTCCTAATGACCACATGGGGAGACAGGCCCTCTAGAGATTAAACAAAAATAGCCTATTGCTCAAGACACAAGACACTAGTTCAATTTTAGTGCACCAATTGAAGTGTTTTGTAATATATGAAAACAAGGCACACAATAATTATAATTATAAGGTCTTTCCAAAAATGTAACAAAATCCGAAAAATTCGCTAATTTTCTCTCAAAATTATTTTTTTATGAAAATGCATAAAAAATTCATAGAAAATTCAAATATGATCCAAAAAATCTTATTTTTTTACTGAGCATTTATGATACTGTTCTTGACTTGAAAAAAAATTGGATGTCAAAATTCAAATCAGTTTGTGAGATCTAATCAAAATAATAAAAAACCCTAATTTTTAAAGATCCAATTTTTTAGGAAATATTTTGCATCAAAATTAAAATCACAAAGCATAGTGCCTGTTTATAAATCAAAGAGATTTCCAAAAATATAAGAAAATCCGAAAAAGTCGCTCATTTGCTCTCAAAATTAATTTTTTATGAAAAATAAAACAAAATTCATAGAAAATTCAAATATGCCCCAAAAAATCTGAATTTTGGATTGCGAGCTCCTGATACTATCCCAAACTTGAAAACAAAATTTGATCTAAAAATTCCAAGTTGTTTGTGAGATTAGATCAAATCTCTCCAAGATCTTGATTTTGTGTCCAAAACCCTAGTTGTACAAGGTTATTCTCCAAATTGTTCTACAAAACAACAATATAGGGTTAGAAAAATCTATTAAAAACATAGATCTAATAAAAATTCATGTCCCACCAGGTGTGCCAAAATTTTTATGGTAAAATTGGAAACAACAATATTGAAAAACTAAATGAATTCAACCACAAAACCCTAGCCTAACAACAACAAAGATCCACCATAACATATGAAGATTACCTAAGACAATGCAAATCAAATCAAATCACAAAGATTATACCATCACATGTCCAATAGGGTTTGGATCTCCATTCTTCCTATCTCCATTGATCTTGCTTGATATATTTGCTCTCAGATTTTATGTCTGCACAAGAGCTCAACAAAGAACGGAAATGTGGTTGATAGTTTGATCGCATATGAAAGTTTGAATTCTAGTCCAGGAGTGCTTAGGAGGTTGAATAGGGTGATTAGGGTTGATAATGAAGGAAGCATCTCCTTATATAGAAGACACTATAAGAAATGGAGGGATAAGATTAAGTGGTATAGAAGATAAATAGTCGGCTAGGATTAGAGGGTAGGTAGAGGAAATAAGAAAATAATGAGGGTAGGTAGTGTAGGAATTAAGAGATGAATGATATGTGTCATAGGTAGAAAAGGCTAATGAATTAATTAAATAAATAAAGATTTAATTAATTAATAGAGGAAGTGGGATCAATTAAATAAATAAAATATTTATTTAATTTAGGAAAATGATAATGTAAATAAATAAGTATTTATTTAAATGAGAAATAAGGCTAGAAGAGGATAAATGAATTAATTAAATAAATAAAGATCCATTTAATTAATAGAAGAATTAAGCTAAAATAATTAAATAAATAAAGATTTATTTAATTAGACAGGACAATTTTAGGTGTCTACAGTTTGAATGACATATCTTTACCCTCCTGGCATATGGATGCCTACGTAAAGAATAATCAGATGAACTTTCATGTGTATAAAATATTGCATTAATAAAGAAATGTAGTTAGTGTAACAGCCTTAAATGTCTAATTTTCATTCTCTATCGCACTCAGGACATGTGATCTTGTGTTTTGTGTGGCAGTTACTCCCTATGGTATGGCTAAAGATGGTCACCTTGTTTTGAGTTTCGCTTGCAACAATATTTTGATTGTCTTTTGATTATTGTTATGTGACTGGGGCTAGCATTTTATTTTGAGATTTCTTATTATGGAATGACCGCTAAATCCTCATTTCTTTTTATTTTAATTATGACACTTGTCATGTTTTCGATTTTGTTGAATTTTGAAATGGCCAACATCTTTCTTTATTTCATAAGTGGATTTGGCGATTCTAATTTGGAATTTCTATCATTGAGGTTTCGGGTGGCCATTCTAAATGTTTGAATTAGCCAGACCTAGTTATGTGTTGAGTGTTAAATCTATCATGTTCGCTTGAACCTTTGATAGTGTGTTAAGGGAGGACACTAAAGAGAGTGGAATTAGGCATAATGGGTAATCAATAGAATTTTATTAACTTAAGAAAATAAAAAAGTGTTTTTCTATGATGAAACCCATTTATAATCATTTGAATCAAGAATTTATTAGATAGAAGTGAGAAATAGAGTTAGTAAATTGTGTGAAATGCATTGAAAAATTGTTAATGATTTGTAGACTCATTGTTTTGCTGAATGTATTGGAAATGCTTGCATGGATTCTAATCGAATTAAGTTGACTTTGAGTGTCATTGTATGTAATTATATTCACTTTCTCTCTTAGAATGAGATTGTAATACGCCTTAATATTTGATGTTGTGGTGTTACCATTGTTTTGACTTATTTACCTTGAACCTTTATGCATTTGATGTCTATACATTATGGACCCTAGAGGTAGTATGCTACCCTATTATGACTGAATTTGTATACTTAACCTTAAAAATGTTATGTTGCCCTAGTAATGTAGGAAGGAATATATGTGTAAGATGATATATCAGGTATATAATTATCATCATTATGATGCTTATTGATGTAAAATAAGTATTTTTGTGTTTGGATAGAGTAAGTTATGATATGGACACTATGTGATATATATATATGCTTTGAATAAGAATTTCAGTAGAAAATGTATGTTTTGTACGAATGCTTATTGGAATTATGGTTCCTAGCAGTTGAATAAGTAAATTAGCATGCGTAACCTAGACAGTGAAAGATGACGTGTCTTATTGTCATGCTTGTGTAGCACATTGCTTTTTAGTAATTCAAGATTGTGCAAGGAAAAATTTGTTGAAAACCTATTTAAGTTAAAAAGGGAATGAAATA
Organism: Cryptomeria japonica; assembly: GCF_030272615.1. Classification (NCBI taxonomy): domain Eukaryota; kingdom Viridiplantae; phylum Streptophyta; class Pinopsida; order Cupressales; family Cupressaceae; genus Cryptomeria; species Cryptomeria japonica. The sequence goes on along the minus strand of NC_081407.1, from coordinate 550,102,041 downwards.
ATAATGTTAAGATAATCTAATTGTATAGTGATTTCTGTATGCTAGTAAAGTGAAATTGTGGATTGCATCTTCCTTGAAGAAAAGCCAGGTATTAGTGTTTATTGATGGGGATGTTATGATTATTGTGTCCCTATTTTCCTATCCTAGCCTTGCGACTTCTAGGAGTAAGTCGAACCCTAGGGGGGGAGGATGTAGTACCCCTCCCTTGATCAGACTATTTATGATTCAGTTTGACCATGGTTGACTTTTTAGTGGCGTACTTAGATGGTTGATATACCATGTTGTGATTTTATATTCAGGATTATGTGTTGATGTGTGATTTAGTGAATATTGGTTATGTGTTATTTCCTTATGGAAGATTAGATGTTATTTTGCCTACGCATTGTATTCCTATAGATGAGGAAATGCTAATTTTATTTATGTGTTACTGACCATGGACTAACACATTTGCTTATATATGTATGAGTTGCATCATGTTATTGTCTTCACATGTGTGTGGAATCTGTATGGGGTGCGAGGAGATGATTTTTTGTCACTCACTTCGGCGAGACATGAAACATCATGATTCTTCTTCACTGGTGTGTTTACCATGTTTGTATATATATGTATATGCATGTGTGGTTCGATGATACAGGAAATTGCAGGTAGAAGGTACCAACTCCACCTAGCTTCACAAGTCTGAGCATACCTATTGACCTGATGAAAGTGGAGGAGATAGTTTTAAGGCCAAAACATTACCCCTAATCTTGCTCAATAGTGAGCATTGTCAGTCATCCATCAACCTTCCTATGTTGGTATGTGGGTCATGTATTTGGGTGTTTTATTTAAGTTGTGTGTTATATGTTTCATGAAATTGATTATTATGCTTTAAAATGTTTGATTAGTTAATGCATTTTAGTACGCCTTTTTAAATAAAGGGATTAAATTAAATAGGACCCTTTTGCATTATGAATTGATAAATCAATTGCTCAAGCTATTAAATTAGATTATTTGATTTATTGTATTATCTAATTGTGAAATTTATTTGTGTTATGCATTTTGAAAATAAAGAAAATAAACTTTTTTTTGGAAATCAAAATATCTCACCCATTGACTTTTGAAAATGGGAATTTAGTTTTATTAGGAAATTGGGAAAATAATGCATTTTGAAAAAAAAAGAAGTGTTATAAGTCCTTTTGAGAGAAAATTTTTGATTGGATGAAATTTTATTCAACCTAAAATAAATATTTTTGGAAAACTTTTCTATAAAAACTGTGCATTCACGGGAATGAAAAGGGAGGAATTTTTGCATTCAAAATCTGGTTTTCAATTCTATTGAAGAAAATTTCTACAGTTGGGGAATTGGTTGCTCTTCCCAAATTTCATCCAGGAAAGAAAAATCAGATGGTTGAACGTTGACTTGGATTTCTTTGCTCGTTACCTTTTTGTGATCTTGTCATAATTAGCTTGAATGCATGTGTGTATTGACGAAATTTTCACTCCAAGGGAGTATTCTAGTGTTTTGATAAAAAGGGACATTATCCTTGTGCCTATGTTTGTCTTTGATTGAATGCAAGTTATTTTTGCAAGTCTATTTGGTTACGTATGAACTTTGACCTTTCTTGTTGTTTACCCTCTTTGTGGTCTTGGCATGTGAGGAGATAAAATTGTGTACTAACTCCAGTTGATTAACCTAGATGGTGGAGTTGGGTAATCTAGTGAATTATTCAATTTTCTATTTTGAACTCCCTTTTGTGATATTGGATTTTTGTTATGCCTTGGAGTCTTTTGGTTTTTTTGTAGTGTCATAAGGGAGAGTGGCTTTCAAGTGGGGGTCACTCCCAAAGTGGTTAGTAGGGTAACCTATCAAAAGTTTTCTTAAGTAAGTGATAACTTAATAATATATTAGGGGGATTGGTAGATGAAACATTAAATAAGATTAATTGTGCCCCGCTCGTGGTTGAGTGCTTGTATAGACTCAGGATGCAGTGAGAAGGCCTGGAATGGAAAACCAACAACCTTGTCCTCATGAAAGGATTGTTTGGGTCCACGTGAGACTTGGATGGGGTCAGGGGTTTGGGAGAGGTTACCAGGGTAACCCAAGATGGGGGTCGGGACCTATGGAGGCCTACAAGGGTAACCATACCAAGCTATGTGATGACACTCTTCCCTTATGTTCACTAGTGTGCAGTCTTGTGTTGATTTTATTTGGAGCACTATTGTGGGAGTCATAGTTGTATGTTTATTTTTATTGTGAGCACCTAATATTCATGTTGGACCATGGAATGCTTATGATGGATTGTGAGGAATTGGTTTCGTTGGTGCTCTAGTTATCTCTTGTGTTTAATTTATTCCATGTTTCAAATGGATCCTCTTTCTTCTTCTCGGATCGTTCATGTATCTCTTGGACCCTATGTGGTCATATGTATCATTTTTTTATGTATGACTTATGGTAGATTGTAATTTATGTAAACTTTATGTATTTTTAACCTTCTATTTAATAGAATGGTCTTCCACTTGAAGCAGACCCAAAGACGTAGCCCATTAGGGGTGAACTTTGTTATCAATTTGTGTTGTATGGTGTATGTGTTCATCTAGTTCCTTTTAATTTCAAATGTATGAATGCAATTATGGTTAAATTATTTAGTGTAATTTAGATGATATTCATCTTAATTGTATGTATGAAGTTATTAATTAAATGTAGTAATATGGATTATGATGAATGTAGCTTTAGTGATGTAATGTAACTTATAGCAGTTGTATATATTCAATCATGCTAGTTTAATCTCTTATGGAAATTAATTGCTATGTTCATGTGGTAATCATTCTATCATGAGTAGGTTTAATCAATCTCATTGTTCTTTGAATTAACACACCTTAATGTTCATTGGATTAATCGAGTAATCTTCGTTGGAAACCCTTTAGGTGTTTAAGTTAAGTCTTCTGCTTGTGCAAATGTTATTGCAATGTTTAATTTAATGCATCTTTAATTTCTTTAATGTTTTAAAAAAAAATTATTTGCACTCTTTTCGAGAGTTATAGTTGAATCCTTTAGGGTTTCTTTGCAAGGCACAACAAATTTGGTGTAAGGAGTTATCTGATATTGTTGTTGTTTAGAAATTGTCATATTCAATGGGGTTAAACACCCCTTTTGATGGGTTCGATATAGTCGTCAATCATAATTAGTGTGTTGGGAAGATTTGTGTATATATGTATACTAAGTAATTCGAATCCTGTAATATGATGTTTATTTAATCATTTTATTGCTGAGCGTATGAGTCCATGTAATGGCTGTATACAAATTTAAGATTTGGAATATATGTTTTGCTATGAATTGGGGTGCAGCCTGCGAGTTATAAAGTGGGCCAAGCGTAAAGTAAATGCTGCCCCTATTTTATTATTTTGTCTTCTTTTGTGAATGTTATTTCTATGCTATGTGTTATGCTGTAATTTGGTACTGGAGGCCACCTTGCATATGTTGTATCACAGATTGATTTTTGTTTAGTTTGACTCCATTGTCCGAATGTGAGATTATATTGTTATTTTGAATTATCTCATGATGTTTTACCTTGAGAAGATGATTTATTCGTGATGCTGATTTTATGACAGAAAGTGTGAAGACATTGTTGGATTCTTTTTTTTAATTTCATTGCAGCAGTGTATTAATTTGGTTTACATACTCTTTTGGTCAAGAGGCTTGTCCATTCTTACATGTTGAAGTTTAATCTTCTTGAGCATGTGTCTATGCATGGTTTGAGTACTATATAATGTTTTATTTCAGATTTATTTATTGTCTTAGAGCCTCTTGTAATGTAGTTTATGGGACCATGTAAGGGAAAGGGCTCCTTTGCGACACCCAGGGTCATGAGAGATGGACTATAATGAGGTTCCTTATAAGGATGCATGAAGTCTAGACCTCATGGGCGTAAGGGAGTTTACCTTGTTTTAATAAAGTGATAACTAATTAATGAATGGGTAGATAGTCAATTAAAAAGATAATAAATGATAGTGCCTCATGACTCAGTCCTAGGGAGGATGTTTTAGGCTGAGCATAAGAAGACCGTGGAAACAAAAATCCAACCTCCCTTGGTCTCTCAAAGGTTGAGATGGCTCAGCGTGCCTTAGGCAAGAGCCTTGTGTTTATAATTATGGCATGCGATGACACTCCCTTTTACATGTGATTCCCTTGTGTTGTACATTCACATTTATGTTTTGATGTTTAGTCAGCCTCTGGGAGTTACCTTGGTTGTTGATTACATTGGTGTTTGGTCCATAAGTATGGAAGTCTTTCTTGGTGTTAGTCCCTTTGGTCTTAAGTGTCAACCTAGGTGTAGTGTGTGTGTTGGGACCTAGTGAAATCTCCTAGCTTGAGGGGTGGATCCTTGTAGGTTCCACATTGGTCGGTTGGTTGGAGCTTTTTGCCATTGGGTTTTTTCCCTTCTTGTTGTTGTTCTTCTTGTGTGTGGACTTGGATCTTTCTTCATGATGGCTATGGACTCTGTGGAGAAGATTTATGTACTAAAGCTTCATGTCATATGAGATGTAATTGTTATGTAATAGTGTAGGAATCATTTGAAAGTTGAGCAATCTTAGAATCATATGGGTTATGTATTAGTAGCATGTAGTATATCCATGATTATACACAAGATTTAGGCATTCAATGGAGTTTATCTTTTGGTTTGTGATGTAATGGTTCATATGTATTATTGATTTCGGAATGGTTATGCCTCTTTTTGGACAACATTGTAATCATTTAAAAAGAGTATAGACTCTTAGTTGTTTCATCTTTAGGACAACATTGTAAAACATGTGTCAAGACTCAAACACTTGTGTTGTAATTGCCATGCTTATACTGTAATGTACTTAGTAAGTTATATCTTATGTGTTTATAATGTAAATAGCCTTGGGAAACAAGTTAAACATTTATGTGACACTATCATGGCATGTCATCGATGTATACATGTAGTTATATTTATGTTGTAATGGAGAAAAGATATATTTGTTTACTTTAATCATGTTATACTCAAAACTATGAAAGGGACCTTTGTATGGGAATGATGAATTTTCATGTATATGTGAATGCAATATAGTTAGATGTTATATCATGTTTATGAGACTCTAAAACTTGTGTAATGACTATTAAACAAGACCTTGTTAAACCATTATTGATAAAGGTAGAGAACATGGCATACACCATAAAGACATTAGTTAAGCATTATAGAAACTAAATTTACCAAGTGGTTGGAAATTGCAGCAAGACTTAGAAGGTTAATTACATTAAGGGATATAAATGATTATAAACTCATGAGTATGATGGCAGCCAATAAAACAATCAATATTTAGACAATTCCAATGTTCATAAGGATGTATAGATAAGCTATAATGCATGCATTTTATGACAGCTCTAGATAGAATGATCTATAAGCAGTGCATTATGTGTGTAGGCAGCAGTAGTTCAGTTAACATTATGGTAGTACTAGGTTGTAAGGAATTCAAGTGTAGCATTGCACTTGTGGGAAGTGATAAGGACATTAACATGATGGTAATAAGAGTTCCTTCATAGCATGTTAAGGCATAAACACTTAGTAGCATGCATGTAGTAGGATGAGAGCTAGTTACTATGCATTACATGGTGTGGTAGATCATCTAGTTGGATGTATTAAAATCATGTAGGCTTAAGAAGTGTAATCATAAGTAAGGTGCATATGATAGAAGCTTCTCATTTACTGTCATGCATTAGAAAGAGTATGAGGTGCCAACGCATTAGTTAGGCTAAGGCATGCAGATTTGTAGGATTGAATGGTTTGGGCTCCTAAGAGGAGCTAGTGTATAGAGAGGTTTATCTTACATGTAGATGCGTAGATTGCTAAGCATTATGGATAGTAGAATGCATTAGATATTATAGGGCAGCCTATATAGTATACCTTTTTGTGGAGACATTATTATAGCTATATCATTAATTGCATACGTGCATTGTCATGTAATTTGTAAATTGCATGGATTAAGAATCATAAAATTAGTAGGTAATTTAAGTAGTAACGTCAATATGCCCTATGGGGATATATGAGACTATGTAATCATGTTTCCACTTATTTCAAATACATAATTAGACAATCAGTGTTTAAGATTCATCACTAAGATAAAATTAAGTGAACTAATTTATTAATCACATAGCCTAGATAATGTTAAATGTTAACTTATTAGTAAACACAAAAAATAATTTACTCCATTTCTAGGTTTTTAGTGTAAGTTCCCTAGGGTTTGTTGGTGGGTTCTACACAGTTTGATATCAAAGCATAACTCACGAGTTCCAGGTTCTCCATTGGGTACTCTGGTTATGCGTGAGCCCATTATGCTAGTTACATGTTTAGCATGGGACAGCCCAACGGTTTTATCCCTGCTATTTATTTGTTGTAATTCCTAGTTCAATAGCTTATAGTGTTCCATTGCGTCTTGTCAAGTCAGAATGCCTGCTAGGCACATAGGACGTGGACCGGGACATGGACATGGTCTTGGTGGTCGCATGGGGACTTGTAGGAATCCTCGCCTTGAGGTTTTAGAGGAGTCACAACATAGTGAGTTGCACCAATAGCAACCTAGTGGTGATGCGATACTCCAGCTAGTGGCAGCGCTGTAGGAGCTTCTTGGTCATTTAAGGCCAAGGCAGGAGGAGGATCGACAGGAGGAGTCACACTAGTCTGAACATCAGGAGAGAGAGAGAGAGAGAACTCACACTCTCCTAGGAGGAGAGTTGTTGATTATCAGGAGGAGATAGCAGCCAGTCATATGAGAGACTTAATTAGAGCTCATCCTCTCACCTTTAATGGTTCAGGTACTGGTATGGAGGCAGAGACTTGGTTACTAGACTTGAGTCAATATTTTTCTATGCATCTATATAGCAGTAATACCAAGGATAGGTGTGCCATTATGCACTTATGCAACTTTTCTTCCACATGGTAGCGCATTGAGGAGAGGAAGCTATAGTTTGAGATTACTATAGTTGCATGGGAGTTGTTCTTAGAGCGGTTTAGAGCCCAATTCCTTTCAGAGCATTGGAGGTAGCGTAAGGTTGATGAGTTCCATAACCTAAGGTAGAACAACATGAGTATGAGCAAAAGTTCTTTGCACTTAGACAGTATGTAGGGATAGTAGAGGATGAGGTGATGCTCATACAACACTTTGTGCAGGGACTCAAAGACTACATTAGCAGAGAGGTTTCAATGCACAAACCTAAGACTTTAGAGGTCATCATAAAGAAGGCAAGGATTGCTAAGGAGAATCACGCTTCGAGTATAATAGGTGTGACAGGAGGGCAAGTAGCTAGTGCTCTAGTTATAGGTATAGTTGTTAGACTTTCTCAATAGCAGTCTATAGGTGTGGCTAGGAGCCACCCCACCTCTTTCTGCAATAGCCAACGATTTAAGAGGAGACAATCACAGGGTCAAAATTTTGTGAGAGGTGCTATATTTCTAGCTAATAGGAGTCACAGTCATCAGCAATGTAATAGGAGACTTACTCCTTCTAAGCCATATCAGAGTTCACAAGCAGCCTCTAATAGAGGCAGTGTTTAGTAGCCAAGTGCTACATTTGGCACCAAGGTACATGACAAGAGAGGATGTTTCGCATGTGGACAGTAGAGACACATAGTAGTTCATTATCCTTGTTGTATATCACAAACATTAGGACAACAGAGGGCACCACCAGTAGAGCCCACTGTTGGATATTTAGGCAGGTCTCACCGAGTATTTACAGCGGTAATTAACTGTCAGGCTGAGCACCAGGGCATAGTTGTGGAGACATTAGGTGTGATAGGTGGTACCCTTTGTCCTCTGTTATTTGATTCAAGAGCATCAGATTCATTTATTTCTTCTTATTTAGTATAGAGATGCGGGCTTGCTATGAAAAAGTAGGATGATAGGTGGTAGGTAGAGCTAGCCACTAGAGCCAAATCCATAGTGGATTCCCTTGTGCTTAGGTGTCCTCTAGTATTGGGAGATTTTCATACCTTAGTGGATCTATGTATTATGCCCTTGGGTTCCTATGACATGGTTCTTGGTGTGGATTGGCTTGGGTTACACTAGGAACAAATAGATTGTAGGAGCAAGTGGGTGCAGTGTGTAGATGACAATGGGAAGAGTGTGGAGATTGTAGGCATTTAGAGGTGTATCTCTCTTTGCATGATTTACTCCATGCAGATGAAGAGATGTGCATGTAAGGTTTGTCAGCTATTTGCAGTTAGGTTGAGGTATGTGGATGAGGAAATTAGTACAAAGGAGTTATTGAGGCACCATCCTATCCTTCATGAGTTGTAGATGTTTTCCCCAGTAAGGTTCCAGGTATGCCCCTGCAGCAAGATATAGATTTCAAGATCGATCTTGTGCTAGGAGTTGAGCCTATCTCTAGGGATCCATAAAAGATGACCAATCATGAGTTGAGTGAGTTGAGAGTGCATCTTGAGGAGTTGTTAGAAAATGGATTCATCTGTCCTAGTGTATCCCCATGGGGTGCATCAGTGTCATTTGTGAAGAAGAAGGATGGTTCTCTCCGATTGTTCATTGATTATAAATAGTTGAATAAGGTGACGGTGAAGAATAGGTATCCCTTGCCTCAGATAGATGAATTATTTGACCAGATTAAGGATGCAAAGGTCTTTTATAAAATTGACCTTAAATCCAGATATCATCAGTTGAGGATCCATGAGGCAGATATACACCGTACACCTTTTCGCACTAGGTACAGGCACTATGAGTTTATAGTTGTGCCATTTGGTCTCACGAATGCACCATCAGTCTTCATGAGCCTGATGAATAGTGTGTTCATGACATACTTGGAAAGATTTGTGCTAGCTTTTTTGGATGACATTTTGATCTATTCTAGGTTAGTGGAGGAGCATGAGGATCATGTTAGATAGGTTTTGTAGTGTCTTAGGGAGAATCAGCTATACGCCAATCTGGCAAAGTGTGAGTTTTCTAGTCAGAGGTCAGATACTTGGGCCATGTTGTTTCTGGAGAGGATATCAAAGATGATCCCTCAAAGATTCAGGTGATAGTGGATTGGCCAGCACCCACTAATGTGGGTGAGGTGCACAGTTTCATGGGTTTAGCTGGTTATTACTGTAGATATGTGTAGGATTTTTCACCCCATTACTTCTCTTTAGAGGAAAGGGAAGAAATTTATTTGGTCAGAGCGATGTGAGGCATCCTTCAGAACACTTAATGAGAAGTTGACCAGTGCATCGATTCTTGCAGTTCCAGATACGTTAGGTGACTTTGTGGTGTGTATTGATGCTTTGTTGGAGGATCTAGGAGCAATATTGATGCAGAATGGTAGGGTGATAGCCTATGACTCACAAAAACTCAAGGATCATGAGCTAAACTACCCCACTCATGATCTTAGCGGTAGTAGTACATGCATTGGTTCATTGGAGGCATTTTCTCTTAGGGCATCGGTTTGAGCTGCACATAGATCACCGTAGTTTACAATATATATTTACACAGCCAAATCTAAATGCTAGGTAGAGGCATTGGATGGAGTTCTTGTGTGAGTATGACTTCAAGGTGAAGTTCATCTAGGGTAAGGAGAATGTGGTAGCAGATGCACCAAGTCGTAGGAGACATGAGATATCAGCAGTGACTTTAGAGGTGGATTTGAGGAGTCACATTCTTAGTGCACTACCAATAGATACATGGTACCAGGAGGTTAGCTCAGAGATAGCATCAAGTAGAGCCTTGGAGGGCAGATATATAGGTTATTCAGTGAACATAGATGGAATTCTTAAACACATGGGACACATTTATGCTCCGCCATCTGATGAACTTCAGAAATTGATCATGAAAGAGGCCCATCATGCACCTTACTCGGCACATCCTGGTGTCAAGAAGATGCATGCAAACTTGAGACAATTTTACTTTTGGGTAGGAATTAGGAGAGACATAGTAGATTTTGTGTCATGTTGTCTTGAGTGTCAGTGGGTTAAGCCAAAGCACCGACATTCGACAAGATTTTTGCAGTCACATGTAGTCCCGGAGTGGAAATGGGACATTTTCATGGATTTTATAGTTGGATTGCCTATATCTTCTCATTGACATGATGCCAGTATGGTCACCGTTGATCAGTTGACCAAGGTTGTACACTTTTCACCAGTTAGATCCCCTTATACGAAAGCCATAGTGGCACAGATTTTTGTCAGAGACATCATTAGGTTGCATGGTATTCTATGTAAGATCATATCAGATAGAGATCTTGTGTTCACTTCTACTTTTTGGACAGCACTACAACATGATTTGGGGACTCAGCTGAACTATAGTACAACATATCACCCAGAGACAGATGGTCAGATAGAGCGACTGAATCAGGTTTTGGAGGATATGTTGAGGATGTATGTTATGGATCAATAGTCTAGATGGGAGGATTACCTATACTTAGTGGAGTTTGTTTATAATAATGGATACAATATCTCCATTGGTATATATGGGAGACCATATCGTACTCCACTCAGTTGGGACAGGTTAGAGGATAGTGTACACATTTCTTCAGAGATGCTATAGGATATGGAGGGGTGGGTTACCTATATCAAAGAGCATTTGATAATTGCACAGGACAGACATAAGAAATATGCAGATGCTCATAGGGTAGATAGACAGTTCTCAGTTGGTGACAGGGTATTCTTGCAAGTTCACCCACGAAAGAGTGATCCGTTATGGAAAAGGCTTTAAGTTGGTGCCTCAGTTTGTAGGTTCATTTGAGATCTTGGAGAGGATTGTTCATGTAGCTTATCACCTTGCATGACCGCCTATCTTGTCCCGCATCCATGATGTATTTTATGTATCTATTTTCAGAATATAGCATCCTAACATATCGCATGTTCTCGATTGGAATGCCTTGCAGGTCGAGGACGGGAAGCTTTCTTTGGAGCCCATGTGCATTCTTCAGCGTAGAGAGATATCCCTCAGAGGTCGGGGAATAGAGCAGGTAAGGGTCTAGTGGGACCTGAATGATGACACATAAGCTACCTATGAAGATGCAGTGCGGATGAGAGAGTTGTACCCCTACTTGTTCTTAGGCTTCCAGGAGTAAGCTTAGGCAGGGGGGGAGGATGTAGTGCCCACTCTTGAGCACACTGTTGTTTCATTTTGGATGACTTGATTCAACCTTTATTTTGTGCGATGTATATGATTTTATTTATTTGATGCATGGATATTGATTATGACTATTTACGTTCCTAGTTGATGATTTTGATGATATACATTACATGACCTTATACTATTGATGTTATTGATTGTGCTCATGACTAGTTATGATTCCTAGATGGTTAGTAATGGCATTTTGGTTATCATGTGCTTTGATAGATTCTATGGATCATGCCTCATTTTGGAATGGACATACTAACCCTAGTTTGATTCACCTATGATGTGACATTTCATGAGTTATATGTTCACTGTATGGATACTGTTTGACTATCTTTGTGGGGAGGTCAACGTCACATCACTCATTACAAGCAGGATGTGCCATTGTGATATCCCTCCACCTGCCTGTCTTGTATGTATATATGTATATGCACATGTATCTTTGTTATGGTTGTAGGGTTGCAGGTACTAAGACATTCATTCCTCCTGAGAAATCGGGTGCGAGCTCCCCTAGCTTTACAGGTGCGAGTGTGTCTCTTCCCGATGGAAAATATGTGGTTCAAAGGTGTCACCAGTTCTCTACCCACACTCTAGGTCTAGGTTGTCGTTGAGTACTTGTCATCAGTCTTGGCGAATTTCTCCATGCCGAGTCAGTCATCGTGATTTGTGAGTATGTGGCATGGTGAGTTGATTATTTAGTTTATTTAATTTATTTAAATTGTAATTTATTGACTATAGTAATAGATTAATTATTTTATCTAGTTAATCGTGATTTATTGATTTAGTACTGGATTGATTTTATTTAATAATTGGCGATCAATGATTTATTTTGATTGAGTAATTATTTGATAATAATTTATGATCCTTTTTGTGGTAGTGTTATTATAATTATTATGATTTAACGATTTTTGTTTATTTAATTATTTTCGCGATTGAATTTAAATTAACATTTAATTGAGATTTTATTTAATAATTATTGTCCTTAGTGATTTGATTTATTGAATTATCTCATTATTTCGCCTTATTGATTTTATTTAGTCATTGGCGATTTTAACCTTTATTTAATTATTTGTTTTGTTTATTTTAATTACTCTATTTATCTAACGTTGAAATTTAGTCATTATTTAAATGATTTTTATTAATAGCGATATTTTGAATATTTGGTAATAATAAGGGTAAATAATAAATAATTACCCTATCTATTATATTTTAATGTTTTAATAATGTTGTGATTTTTATTTCAACTTGATTTTCGAAATCCCATAAAATAAATAGGGAAAAAAAAGTTTATTTTATTCCCATAGTTGGAAGGGAAATATTTTAAAATGAAATATTTGCATTATTTGTTGGATTGGCTAAGGTATCAATGTATTTCCTTGGTTTTTCTTAAACCTTGTCGTGAAAGCATTTTGCTTCTTCGACAAGTTTTCTTCTACACTAGTTTTCTCTGTTATTTTGGGGGATTTTGATCTGCAATCTTGGCTTGGAAATTTCTTTGGGATTGGGAGTGTTGATGTTGCTGGAGGTAGTGAGCCAACTCTCCATCAGATATCTCTCTTTCATCACTCAGGGAAGAGGTTGGTTTTTGTTTTCCACTCTTTTCTTCATGTTGTAGATTTAAAATTTGGAGTGTATTTTATGTGTTTGGTACTGCCTGAAGAGAATGTGTAGCTCATTTCTTGTAATATGATTTGCTGATAATCAAGAAACTAGAAATTCTATTGTTGTTGCAATGTGAAATTGTGTACATATTTGTTTTTTGAAATCTGGTATTATATCTTGTCTGAGGAATTTAGTTGTCAAACCCTCGTTCAAATCTACATGCAATTCCAATATATGGTTTGGGTTTTTCTATTGCCTGTATTTAGCAATTTGATAGTTATCTATTATTCTCAATTCTCTGTTATTGGGGGAATTTAATGTATTTTCCATTATCCATGTTCTGGATTGAGGTTGTTGGCCCATGTTCATCCCTTTCACCACCTTATCCATTCATTTTTTTTATTTGATTAAACCCATATCATGGGTTTGGTGCCAGCACCACCCACGACATGGTGGATGTTATTGCACCACCCATGGCATGGTGGTACATAGTACCCTCCCCATGGAATTGGGGGTGTAGTAGCACCACCCATGCCATGGTTGGTGCATTGCACCACCATTGTTGTGGTGGTGTTAAGAACACCCATGACATGGTGGGTTCTCTACACCACCAACGTCATGGTGGTGTGTAGCACCACACACGTCTTGGGGTGCAACAACACACCATGACATGGTGGTGCCTAGCACCACCCATGACATGGTTGGTGCAACAACACCACCCATAATATGATGGGTGCACTGCACCACCCATGTCGTGGTGGGTACATAACATGCATAGCACAACAACAACACCATAATTTTGGTGTCGGGAGTTATCTGATATTGTTGTTGTTCAGAAATTGTCATATTCAATAGGGTTAAACAACCCTTTTGATGGGTTCAATATACTCATCAATCATAATCAGTGTGTTGGGCAGATTTGTATATATATATATATATATATATATATATATATATATATATATATATATGTATGTATGTATGTATGTATGTATGTATGTACGTATGTATGTATGTATGTATGTATGTATGTATGTATACTTAGTAATTCGAATGTTGTAATATGATGTTTATTTGACCATTTTATTGCATAGTGTATGAGTCTATGTAATGGTTGTATACAAATTTAAGGTTTGGTATATATGTTTTGTTGTGAATTGGGGTGCAGCCTGCGAGTTATAGCATAGGCCAAGCGTAAAGTAAACTTTGCCCCCATTTTATTCTTTTGTCTTCTTTTGTGAACTTTATTTCTACGTTGTGTTATGCTGTAATTTGGTATCAGAGGCCACCTTGCATATGTTGTATTGCAGATTGATTTTTGTTTGGTTTGTGCCATTGTCCGAATGTGAGATTATAATTTTATTTTGAATTGTCTGATGATGTTTTACCTTGAGAAAACAATTTGTTCGTACTATTGATTTTGTGACAGCAAGTGTGAAGACATTGCTAGATTTTATTTTTTTTTAATTTGGTTGCAGTAGTGTATTAATTTGGTCTATGTACTCTTTTGGTCAAGAGGTTCATCCATTCTTACATGTTGATGTTTAATCTTCTTGAGCATGTGTCTATGCATGGTTTGAGTATTGTATAATATTTTATTTTAGATATATTTGTTGACTTAGAGCCTCTTTTAATGTAGCTTATGGGAACATGTAAGGTAGTGGGTTCCTTTGTGACACCCAGGGTCATGAGAGATGGACTATCATGAGGTTTCTTGTAAGGATGCATGAAGTTCAGACCTCATGGGCGTAAGGAAGTTTACCTTGTTTTAATCAAGTGATAACTAATTAATGAATGGGAATGGGTAGATAGTCAATTAAAAAGATAATAAATGATAGTGTCTCATGACTCAGTCCTAGGGAGGATGTTTTAGGATGAGCATGAGAAGACCATGGAGATGGTAAGCCAATCTCCCTTGGTCTCTCAATGGTTGAGATGGCTCGGCGTGCCTTAGGCGAGAGCCTTGTGTTTATTATGGCATGCGATGACACTCCCTTGTACATGTGATTCTCTTGTGTTGTACATTCATATTTATGTTTTGATGTTTAGTTGGCCTCTGGGAGTTACCTTGGTTGTTGATTACATTGGTGTTTGCTCCATGTGTATGGAAGTCTTTCTTGGTGTTAGTCCCTTTGGTCTTAAGCATCAACCTAGGTGTAGTGTGTGTGTTGGGACCTAGTGACATCTCCTAGCTCGGGGGATGGTTCCTTGTAGGTTCCACATTGGCCGGGTGGTTGGAGGATTTTGCCATTGCATTTTTTCCCCTCTTGTTGATGTGCCTCTTGTGCGTGGACTTGGATCTTTCTTCGTGATTGCTATGGATTCTATGGATCAGATTTATGTACTAAATCTTCATGTCATATGAGATGTACTTGCTATGTAATAGTGTAGGAATCATTTGAAGATTGAAAAATCTTAGAATCACATGGGTTATGTATTAGTAGCATGTAGTGTATCCATGATTATACACTAGATTTAGGCATTCAATGGAGTTCATCTTTTGGTTTTTGATATAATGGTTTATATGTATTATTGATTTATGAATGGTTATGCCTCTTTTTGGACAGCATTGTAATCATATGAAAAGAGTATAGACTCTTAGTTGTTTCATCTTTAGGATAGCATTGTAAAACATGTGCTAAGACTCAAACACTTGTGTTGTAATTGCCATGCTTATGTTGTAATGTACTTAGTAAGTTATATCTTATGTGTTTATAATGGAAATAGCCTTGGGTAGCAAGTTAAACATTTATGCGACACTATCATGGCATGTCATGGATATGTACATATAGTTAGATTCCTGTTGTAATGGAGAAAAGATGTATTTGTTTACTTTAGTCATGTTATACTCAAAACTATGAAAGGAACCTTTGTATGGGAATGATGTATTTTCATGTATATGTGAATGCAATATAGTTAGATGTTATATCATGTTTATGAGACTCTAAAACTTGTGTAATGACTATTAAACAAGAACTTGTTAAACCATTATTGATAAAGGTAGAGAACATGACATACACCATAAAGACATTAGTTAAGCATTATAGAAACTAAATTAGCCAAGTGGTTGGAAATTGCAGCAAGACTTAGAAGATTAATTACATTAAGGGATATAAATGATTATAAACTCATGAGTATGATGGCAGCCAATAAAACAATCAATATGTAGACAATGGCAATGTTCATAATGATGTATAGATAAGCTAGTATGCATGCATTTTATGACAGCTCTAGATAGAATGATCTATAAGTAGTGCATTATGTGTGTAGGCAGCAATAGTCCAGTTAAGATTATGGTAGTACTAGGTTGTAAGGCATTCAAGTGTAGCATTTCACTTGTGGGCAGTGATAAGGACATTAAGATGATGGTAATAAGAGATCGTTCATAGCATGCCAAGGCATAAACACTTAGTAGCATGCATGTAGTAGGATGAGAGCTAGTTATTATGCATTACATGGTGTGGTAGATCATCTGGTTGGATGTATTAAAATCATGTAGGCTTAAGGAGTGTAATCATAAGTAAGGTGTATATGATAGAAGCTTCTCATTTAATGTCATGCACTAGAAAGAGTATGAGGTGCCAAGGCATTAGTTAGGCTAAGGCATGTAGATTTGTAGGATTCAATGGTTTGGGCTCCTAGGAGGAGCTAGTGTATAGAGAGGTTTATCTTACATGTAAATGTGTAGATTTCTAAGCATTATGGATAGTAGAATGCATTAGATATTATAGGGCAGCCTATATAGTATATCTTTGTTTGGAGAGATTATTATAGCTTGATCATTAAGTGCATACATGCATTGTCATGTAATTTTTGAACTTAATGTGTGGATTGTAGTACCCCTACTCGTTTGAACTCTTTAGACTCATACTTTATTATTGTTTGTTTTTAGTGGATACATTACCATGATGTGTTATTCAGATTTTTATGAAACTATTTCATGTTTTATCTGGATATGAGATGCATAATTTATTTGTAGTATTTCAGTACTTGTGATTTATGGCATTTTGTCGATTATTGCTATGTACTGACATTTTACTTTATTTATGCAATGTGGAATTATATGTTGTGTGTCTGCGAGTGTATTGGATGCAAGGGAACGATTTTCCTTCACTCATTTCAGTGAGACAGGGAACATCGTGATTCTCCTTCATCAGTGTGTATATCGTGTTCTCTATATTATATATATGCATGTGTGGTTCGGTGATGTAGGTTATTGCAGGTACAAGTATCGGGTAGGTACGAGGTATTGTCTCCACCTGGTTTCACAAGTTTGAGCGTTCCTTATATTTTCCGATGGAAGTGGAGGAGATAGTAGCTGACCCTATTTTATTCAGTTACACTCGTATGAGTGTCGTCAGTTGGTCATCCTATCAGTTTGTCCGGCCTTTGTATTTCTGTCATTTGATCTTCTTATGAGTCTTTGCTTTGATTTGCTTTGTTGTTTGTTTAGTGGTTTTAATTAATTAATTAAATTTATGGTATTATCTCATAGTTGAATTGTTTATGCATTGAGATTATAAATTTAGTTAATTAAAAGAAATTATTAAATTAAGTTGCAAGCTGCATGATATTAAAAATATATTTTTATTAAAGTTTTTGTGGAAAAATAAATTAAATTAATTGTATTTATTATTTCCTAGAATTATAAATAAATAAGAGAATTAATTAGAATTTAAAGTATTGTTTTAATTCTTTATTTAGAAAATTAATTAATTTGCATGAGAAAAGAAAAGAAAGAATAATGATTTTTAATTTTTGCATGTTAGCTTATATTTGTTATAAAATTAGAAAAGAAAATAAAACTACTTTTATTCTAAATTTAGGTTTTTTGAGAAAAAACTATTGAACCTAGAATTTTAGTTTAAATAGGGGAATAGGTCTTTATTTTAGTTACACAGGAAACAGGTCAGGAATTTAGGTGAAGAAATTTATTGGAAGCTTATTGGAAAGATTAGGGCTCTTCTACAGATTTCTTCCAGGAAAGCTATACTAGGTTGGATGGCTTCTGTGATTTTGGGTTATTAGAAAATATTTCTATTTTTCTCTGAATGATGTGTCTGTAAATTATTGTCAATTCCAAAACCCTCTTCTGGTTAATTCAGGTTTTGATTTAAAATTCATGCCTGATGATTATTTCTAGTTTATGGGAAGAATTTAATTTTGAGAAAATTAGGAAAATTATTATAGAAAATTTGTCAAGATTTTATGATGCATGGAAATTACAAGATTTGTGAGAAAGGGTATTTACCTGAGAAATTATCCCTCTTGTTTGATTTGTTCTCATAGTTTATTTCAAATAATGGTATCTCTGTGAAAATTGTTGATCACTTTAGAAATAAATTTAATTGTGAATTAAATTTATTGGAATATCTAATTTTCTTTTAAAAAAATTTGGGAAAGAATTTTATTGAATTGGGTATTTTTTTATTTTATAATGCTATCACAAGGTTTTTAATAAAACCGGAATTTATTTTTTTAATGTTTTTAAAAAAAAAAAAAAATTATAAAACAAATTACAAAAAAAAAATATAAAGAAAATTATTAAAAAAAAATTATAAAAAAAATTGTGGGGAGGCTTTGCCTCTACCCACGCAGCAGCTACCTAACAGTAGCAGCTACTACCATAAGGCAACAATGCTACCCAAAGGTAGCGATTACTGCCATAGGGCAGCAGTGCTACCCAAGGGTAGCGGCTACTACCTGTGACAGCAACGCTACCATTGGTAGCGTTAGCTGTCATATGGTAGCACCGCTACCTTAGGGTAGCAATAAAAAGAAGTTTAAATTAAATTTTAATTTTATTTTATTATTTTATTTTTTTATCTAGTTTTTTCAAAATAAAATAATAATAATGTTTTAATATATATATGTATATATTTAAATAGATATATATGTATATATATATAGTTATTTTTACTTTAACTTATTTTTAATTTAAGAAATTTCTTTATGGTTGGGATTTAAAATGAGTTCTTGGTAAAATATAAATGTGAGAAATTGCTAATTAAAGATTTTTGTTTATATGAATATTGAATTTAGAATTTAGTTATTTTAGGAAAAGCTTATAATTTTAGATTCGATATTCATGTTGGAAATACATTAGGAGATTAATTCATATGTGAATTTATATAACTTTATTGGACAAATGACAAGATGGATTTATTTATATTAATATAGTTGTATCTTCTTATTATCTAGAAAATCTTTATTTGCAAATTATTTTTGCTTTTGGTTGTTTTAAGAAAAGGTTGCCTGTATTAGGATCTTGTGTAAATGGTGTTTGCAGTCAAGCTTAATTTCATTGCAATTCTGGTTGAATTGTCATTGTGTCCTATGTTATTATTTCCCCTTGGTCAGGTGTTGTTGTATAACCTTATTGATGTGAGCCATTGTGTGTGTTTGTCCAAATGGTCAATCTTGGGTTAGTGATTATGTATCCTTCACCTGTGCTTTGTCAGGATTGTTTATGGTTGTCTGTTTCACCATAGATTTATCATAGAGAGAGATATTTCTTGTTAGTGTCCTATGAGAGAGAGTGGCTTTTGAGTGGGGGTCGTGCCCGAAGTGGATGACAGGATAACCCGTCGAAAGTTAGTTAAAAAGTGATAAGCTAATAATATATTGGGGGGGAGTGAGATAGATATTAATTAAGATAATGTACCTCGTGCATAGGTGTAGTGCTAGTACAGGGCTCATAATGCTACGAGAAGGCCTGGAATGGCACACTTACCATGTTGTCTTCATGAAAGGACTGGTAGGGTCTGCATGAGACTTAGTTGGAACCAAAGGCTTGGGAGAGGTTACTAGGAGAAACTCGGGATGGGGGTCGGGACCTATGGAGGTTGTACCATGGTATCCACTATAAGACATGCGATGACACTCTCTCCTTAGAGTCACTTGTGTTTTGTGAGTTGAGTTACATGGATGTTTGCAGAGTCTTGTAGTCCTTTTGTACTTGTCTTACTTTGCTTGCTTGAGGGTTTTCTACTATCTCCTAGCACGGTGGGGTGGTTCCATTTTGGGATCACATGGTCGGGTGGTATTGCCACTTCCCATCGGATGTTCTGGATTATATCTTCAAGTGAGGAAAGGCTTCACTGGTGTTTCTTGGTTCGTGGTTCATGTACCAGCTCTTGTTCGAGATCATTGTTCAGTTGAGACCTTGTGGTCATTGTATCAGACTTTTATGTAACCTTGATATTGTAACTTTTTAATATGTGGCATTATTGAAAGCCATGTAGTTATGGATATTGTAATATTATGTCAGTGGAATGTATGTTGATTCAGTTGCTTTGATCTTATGTGTAAATGAAATATGGATAAATAAATGCATTGGAATACTTTGATTTCTTTCATTATGGAAATTTAGATGTATGTGTAGTTTTGAACTTAAGTATTTTCTTTATCTATTTAAATGGACAATTGGATTAACCATGGTGTTAATATAATCTATGATTAATCTTCGTTGGTAACCCTTAGGAATGTGTTAGTCTTCCGTTGTGTTATTAGATGTGCAATGGTTATAATTAATGCACTTAGTCTTTTAAAAAAAATTATTTCAACCTTTAGTTGCCTAGTTGTGTTGTTTTCCTTTAGGGTTCCTGTCGGGGCATTACATTTGGTATCAGAGCCAAGTTTCAACATTGGGTACTCTGGGTTTGTAGTGTGCCTTTCAGTTAACCATCTTTCTTAGGTCATAATGTTTGTATCTCTCTTGTCTTATCCTTGCTGAAGACCTGAACTGTTTTCTCTTTTATGGTACCAGGTCATGGCTAGGAAAGCTAGAGGAGGTGGTTGTACGGGTGGTCGCAAGGGAGGGAGAGGTGGAGGACGGGGCCATGGTTCTGACCATCATAGTCCTTCACCACCACAAACCTTTGTGAGTGTTGAGCCAGAACAGTCTGTTCATCAAAACTCTTAGCATGTAGGAGAACATGTTTTCGAAAGGGAAGAGCTGAGATAGATGTTTTGGGAGGTTCTGGCTAGGATAGGCCAAAGACCCGAATTTAAACAATGTAGTCATGCTCAGGTTGAGGAACCGCTTCAGCAGGTTCCAGAGGAGAGAGAGAGGGAGAGATCACCTAGGAGGAGAGAAATTCCAGCTGACCAAGATCCACTTTCTTTGGGTCACATAAAGGACTTGATGAGGTCCAACCCTCCTTACTTTGATGGTATTTGTACTGGTCTTGAGGCAGAGACCTGGCTCATCAGTTTGGACCGGTGTTTCGCTATGTTTCCATACAGTAGCAACACAAAGGCGAGATATGCTATTATGTGTCTTAATAATTTTGCTTCGATTTGGTGGAGATTAGAGGAGGAGAAGATCGGTGTATGCATTAACACCATTGCATGGGAACTATTTCTGGAGAGATTCAGGGCACGATTTCTCTCACCCCAGTGGAGGCAGACTCGAGCAGATGAGTTTTATGCCTTCCGTCAGTATGGGATGACAGTAGACCAGTATAAGAACAGGTTCTATGAGCTCAAACAGTATGCTAGGATTGGTAATGACGAAGCTATGCTTGTCTAACATTTCTTGAGGGGGTTGAATGACTGCATTAGTGGAGGAGTGAGGGTGTTTGAGCCACCTTCAGTTGAGATATCCATGGTGAAAGCCAGATTAGTTGAACTGAACCTCAGTCATGCACTTGGTGGTCAGCCAGGTGTGCAGATAGGGAATGCACCTTCTAGTGAGAATAGAGCTCGGGGAAATCATTCCCAGTCAGCTGCACTGTTTAGGACTCCTCAGGTACCCGCTAAGGGTGGACAATAGCAATAGCAACAACAACCGTCAAAATCGACACAATTTTAGGGCCCTTTAAGGTAATCCTCGTAGATTGAATCTCATACCCCTAGCCAAGGAAGTTTCCAGCAGTCTAGTGGGCCAATAGGTAATAGAGGACCAGGTAGAGGAGCTTTCTTCTCTTGTGGATAATTTGGTCACAGAGTCGGACAGTGCCCTCAACATTTCCATGATATAGGTAATCAGAGGCCAGCAACTTCAGAGCCTACAATGGGAGATGCAGGGAGATCCCATAGAGTGTTTATAGCGGTGGATGACTGCCAAGCTGATCCTCAGGGGATGCACCATCGACTAGGTAAGGGTCCTATGGGACCCAAATGATGTGACCTTGGCAACTTGGGAGGATGCAGTGAAGATGAGAGAGTTGTATTCTTATTTATTTTAGGCTTCCAGGAGTAAGCCTAGTTTTGGGGGGAAGATTGTAGTACCCCTACTCGTTTGAACTCTTTAGACTTATACTTTATTATTGTTTGTTTTCAGTGGATACATTACCATGATGTGCTATTCAGATTTTTATGACATTATTTCATGTTTTATTTGGATATGAGATGCATAATTTATTTGCAGTATTTCAGTACTTGTGATTTATGGCATTTTGTGTATTATTGCTATGTACTGACATTTTACTTTATTTATGCAATGTGGAATTATATGTTGTGTGTCTGCAAGTGTATTGGATGCAAGGGGATGATTTTCCTTCACTCATTTCGGTGAGACAGGGAACGTCGTGATTCTCCTTCATCAGTGTGTATACCATGTTTTCTATATTGTATATATGCATGTGTGGTTTAGTGATGTAGGTTATTGCAGGTACAAGTATCGGGTAGGTACGAGGTATCGTCTCCACCTGGCTTCATAGGCCTGAGCGTGCCTTATATTTTCCGATGGAAGTGGAGGAGATAGTAGTTGACCCTATTTTATTCAGTTACACTCATATGAGTGTCGTCAGTTGGTCGTCCTGTCAGTTTGTTTGGCCTTCGTATTTTTGTCATTTGATCTTCTTATGAGTCTTTGCTTTGATTTGCTCTGTTGTTTGTTTAGTGACTTTAATTAATTAATTAAATTTATGGTATTATCTCATAGTTGAATTGTTTATGCATTGAGATTATTAATTTAGTTAATTAAAAGAAATTATTAAATTAAGTTGCAAGCTGCATGATATTAGAAATATATTTTTATTAAAGTTTTTGTGGAAAAATAAATTAAATTAATTGTATTTATTATTTCCTAGAATTATAAAAGAATAAAAGAATAAATAAATAAATGAATAAAAGAATTAATTAGAATTTAAAGTATTGTTTTAATTCTTTATTTAGAAAATTAATTAATTTGCATGAGAAAAGAAAAGAAAGAATAATGATTTTTAATTTTTGCATGTTAGCTTATCTTTGTTATAAAATTAGAAAAGAAAATAAAATTACTTTTATTCTAAATTTAGGTTATTTGAGAAAAAGCTAATGAACCTAGAATTTTAGTTTAAATAGGGGAATAGGTCTTTATTTTAGTTACACGGGAAATAGGTCAGGAATTTAGGTGAAGAAATTTATTGGAAACTTATTGGAAAGATTAGGGCTCTTCTACAGATTTCTTCCAAGAAAGCTATACCAGGTTGGATGGCTTCTTTGATTCTGGGTTATTAGAAAATATTTCTATTTTTCTCTAAATGATGTGTGTGTAAATTATTGTCAATTCCAAAACCCTCTTCTGGTTAATTCGGGGTTTTGATTTAAAATTCATGCCTGATGATTATTTCTAGTTTATCAGAAGAATTTAATTTTGAGAAAATTTAGAAAATTATTATAGAAAATTTGTCAAGATTTTATGATGCATGGAAATTACAAGATTTGTGAGAAAGGGTATTTACCTGAGAAATTATCCCTCTTGTTTGATTTGTTCTGATAGTTTTTTTCAAATTATGGTATCTCTGTGAAAATTGTTGATCACTTTAGAAATAAATTTAATTGTGAATTAAATTTATTGGAATATCTAATTTTCTTTAAAAAAAATTGGGAATAAAATTTCATGAAAGAATTTTATTGAATTGGGTATTTATTTTTTTGTTAATGTTGTCGCAAGGTTTTTAATAAAACCAGAATTTATTTTTTTATGTTTTATTTAAAAAAAAAATTAGAAAAAAAAATTATAAAAAAAATTGTGGGCAGGCTTTGCCTCTACCCACGCAGCAACTACCTAACGGTAGCGCCTACTGCCATAAGGCAGCAACGCTACCCAAGGGTGGCGGCTGCTACCTGTGACAGCAATGCTACCATTGGTAGCGTTGGCTGCCATATGGTAGCACCGCTAACTTAGGGTAGCAATAAAAAAGGTTTAAATTAAAATTTTATTTTATTTTATTATTTTATTTAGTTTTTCAAAAAAATAAAATAATAATGTTTATATATATATATATATATATAGTTGTTTTTACTTTAACTTATCTTTAATTTAAGAAATTTCTTTATGGTTGGGATTTAAAATGAGTTCTTGGTAAAATATAAATGTGAGAAATTGATAATTAAAGATTTTTGTTAATATGAATAATGAATTTAGAATTTAGTTATTTTAGGAAAAGCTTATAATTTTAGATTCGACATTCATGTTGGAAATACATTAGGAGATTAATTCATATGTGAATTTATTTAACTTTATTGGATAAATGACAAGATGGATTTATTTGTATTAATATAGTTGTATTTTCTTATTATCTAGAAAATCTTTATTTGCAAATGATTTATGCTCTTGGTTGTTTTAGGAAAAGGTTGCCTGTATTAGGATCTTGTGTAAATGGTGTTTGTAGTCAAGCTTAATTTCATTGCAATTCTAGTTGAATTGTCGTTGTGTCCTATGTTATTATTTCTCCTTGGTCAGGTGTTGTTGTATAACCTTATTGATGTGAGCCATTGTGTGTGTTTGTCCAAATGGTCAATCTTGGGTTAGTGATTATGTATCCTTCACCTGTGCTTTGTTAGGATTGTTTATGGTTGTCTGTTTCACCATAGATTTATCATAGAGAGAGACATTTCTTGTTAGTGTCCTATGAGAGAGAGTGGCTTTCGAGTGGGGGCCGTGCCCGAAGTGGATGACAGGATAACCCATTGAAAGTCAGTTAAAAAGTGATAAGCTAATAATATATTGGGGGGGAGTGAGATAAATATTAATTAAGATAATGTACCTCGTGCATAGGTGTAGTGCTAGTATAGGGCTCATAATGCTACGAGAAGGCCTGGAATGGGAAACTTACCACCTTGTCTTCACGAAAGGATTGGTAGGGTCCGCATGAGACTTAGTTGGAACTGGAGGCTTGGGAGAGGTTACTAGGAGAAACCCAGGATGGGGGCTGGGACCTATGGAGGCTGTACCATGGTATCCACCGTAAGACATGTGATGACACTCTATCCTTAGAGTCACTTGTGTTTTGTGAGTTGAGTTACTTGGATGTTTGCAAATTCTTGTAGTCCTTTTGTACTTGTATTACTTTGCTTTCTTGAGGGTTTTCTTCTATCTCCTAGCACGGTGGGGTGGTTCCATTTTGGGATCACATCATCGGGTGGTAGTGCCACTTCCCATCGGATGTTCTGGATTGTATCTTCAGGTGAGGAAAGGCTTCGCTGGTGTTTCTTGGTTCATGGTTCATGTACCAGCTCTTGTTCGAGATCATTGTTCAATTGAGACCTTGTGGTCATTGTATCAGACTTTTATGTAACCTTGATATTGTAACTTTGTAATCCGTGGCAATATTGGAAGCCATGTAGTTATGGATATTGTAATATTATGTCAATGGAATGTATGTTGATTCAGTTGCTTTGATCTTATGTGTAAATGAAATATGGATAAATAAATGCATTGGAATACTTTGATTTCTTTCATTATGGAAATTTAGATGTATGTGTAGTTTTGAACTTAAGCATTTGCTTTATCTATTTAAATGGACAATTGGATTATCCATGGTGTTAATATAATCTATGATTAATCTTCGTTGGTAAACGTTAGGAAATCATGTGTTAGTCTTCCGCTGTGTTATTAGACATGCAATGGTTATAATTAATGCACTTAGTCTTTAAAAAAAAAACTATTTCAACCTTTAGTTGCCTAGTTGTGTTGTTTTTCTTTAGGGTTCCTAGTGGGGCATTACATGGATTAAGAATCATAAAGTTAGTAGTTAATTTAAGTAGTAATGTCAATATGCCCTAGGGAGCTATATGAGACTATGTAATCATGTTTCCGCTTATGTCAAGAACATAATTAGAAAATAAATGTTTAAGATTCATCACTAAGATAAGATTAAGAGATCTAATTTATTAATCACGTAGCCTAGATAATGTTAAATGGAAACTTATTAGTAAACACAAAAAAAAATTACTCCATTTCTAGGTTGTTAGTGTAACTTCCCTAGGGTTTGTTGGTGGGCGGTACAATATCACTCTTATATTTCCTATATTTTCTTTTATAGTGACATATTACAAACTTTCATGAGTTTAATATGACTCAATCATCATCATCTACAATCGTACCATATTAATATTTGTCTAGTCATCACCATACATTCATGGTCCCTTGTTCACGAATCTTCTTTGGTAACTGGTCCATCATATCAATAGTTATCACCTTGTAGCATTGACTTGGATACCATTGAGCATCCATCATGGGCATCATTTCAGTCTTTGTATCATGTGCAACATTTTAAGACCTTCATATTACTTCCTACATCATCCTATCTAAAATGGGAAGTCATATTGAAAACATTTTTGGTGTTATTTCTTTCAAAGGGTAAAAATATTGTCAAATATCTATGGATCATATTCAACATCAAGTTTTAAGAATATACCAATATTACATGCATCATCTTGAGAAGAGGCTACATATTTTATCTTCCCCTATTAGTTTTGGGAGGAAGCCTATGTTTGCATAGTGTCCTTTCCTTCTCATTTTCTAGGGTATTCACATGAACTTCTCTTCTTTCTCTCCCATGAGGGGTATATTCATGTCATTATGTTATAAGTAGTCCTTAGGGGGTCACCATTATTCCTTCTATTACTTATCTTCTTCACTTTTACATTTCATTTCTTGCATTATTTCTCTTTTGGGGAGGAGTTTTATTCCCACAAGGTTTTCTCCTTTTTCTCCACTTTATGTATAATGCCCGCCAAAATACCCTAGAGAAATAATCTAAAATCTAATAGCAAATGAAGATAAAAAAAAATTTAAACATCCAACAAACTATACTAAACATGAACATACATCAAAATAACATTATCTACTTGCATGAACATATATATCAACATGTATAACACCATAATTCTATGTTACGCAAGCAAATTAATTCCGTCTAATCATATACATTTTTCCAAATATACTCTTAAAAACACATCCATTCCCTAGGGTATCTTAACGTCACTACTTGACATCATTCTAACATAACACGTCTCTATCTAGAAGATCTTATTCTATTATTCTCTAATCATTATCTTTTCATGCACCTAGAATAACATTAACACATTTACATAATTCATTCACATAGTAATCTCTATGAAATAACTTAGATTCCATTCAACCATTTAACCCAATAAACTCCTAGTTACTCAATAAGAATCAATGCAACCTTCCCATTTTCTTATCATTTATTCTGCAACACAACATAACACAATTCCATATCATGAATACAAATGCAACCCAAATACATAAAACTATTCCATTTCACTTTCACATAGATTCCATAATCTCATATTACATAATGATCATCTAATACTACAAGGAACTCTTCTCCTTATCACTACATCATGTCTTATTACAATTACATATAAATACTTAATGCAAAGATGCAAAATCACTTTTACATATACAAATCATCATGATACAATATCTTCTTTCTATGAACATAGAAATCAGCTCCAAGATTAATTACATGAAGAATCCAAGAATCCATGCACACTACATCCAAGAAGAATATCCCAATGGAAGAAGGCATCAACCACCCGACCATGTGGAACTAAAAAGGAACCAACCCCGTCCTCAGAGATGACAAAGGTTCCAACTCACACTCAAGACCTAAGATGACACCTAATGACCAAAGGATACATCAAGTCACCACAAGACTCCAACATAGGAGATATAACAATAAATACATCACATGGCGAAATCAAAGCAAATAACCTCCAAAGGTAAAATCAGAAAATCAAGGCATATGGATAATGGACACATGTAGGGAAAGAGTGTCATCACATGCTATCCTCACAACAGAAGGGGCCAAGCCTCACCCTGATAGACATGTGGAACCATCTCAGCCTTGGAGCCATTCAAGGGAGATTTGTTTACCGCTCCAACGATCTTCCAAAGCTCATCCTGAGTGCACATGCTTCTAGGGCTATGAGGTGGGGCCAAAACCAATTATTATCTTATTTAATGAATTCATAAATACCCAAACCCACTAATCAATTATTAAGGTTATCACTTGCAATTACAAATAAACTCTTCATGTGGTTCCATCAAGTCTAGACCCCCTCCTGGAGGTCTAATGCTCAAGACCCTGATCCACACATGCAAGAGCACACTCTCCCTACCATGGACCAATACCATAGGGTAGAAAAACATATCAAAATATCATAAAGCATCATCATGAAGGCCCAAAATGATATAAGAGGAGTCACAATAAACTGAGAACAAACTGAGCAAACATAACTCATAACCCACACTCATAGAAAAGAGCCTTCACCAAATCATAATAAAGGAAAAGCCTATCATGAATGCAATCCATAAAGTATATCAAAATAACATCAAATCCTCAACAGTGAGGCTAACACATCCCATTGGAGCCATAGAATCAATCCAATGGTGAGGCCTTCTCCCTCTCGTTGGAGCCACATATAGCATATGAAACACCTCAATGGTATGACATGAACCCTCTTGCCAGCAACAAAAACAATATAAATGATCAAAATGCATCAAATGCAACTCTAAAAATGACAACACAGACTGCAAAAGCCTCTAGAGAAAACACAAACTCATCACGACACAAATCCAGGCTCAAAACTGACTTTTAAGGACCCCCGGAGCAGTCTATCTCTCTCAAAATGCAGAGAAATGCTCCTAGATTGCAAAGTGGTGCCTCTGGTATATGTCCCAACATTTCTAGTACATCTAGTATCATTTTTGGTCTAATATATAGTGTTTTAGGGTCACAGAGCAGCGTTGTGGAACCTGCACTTGACGTTTAGGTTTCAGAGCTCTGGGTATGTTTCCTAGGTCTCTGGGTAGGTTCTCTAGTGCCCCTGGGATGCAGAGTAGAGTTATAGGTAAGTTATTCAACACTCATGGTTCCTAGAATGGCATTTTGGGTAAAAAGACCAAAAATGCAGAGAAAGAGACTCAAATAAATAGGGCACTTGCCCAGATCAATAAAGGGGTCAAACATAACACCCAAAATCAACTTAGAAGGTCTAAAACATGCATAAAACATTGAAATATACAAATATTACAACATTGCATACTCATAAAATGAAAACAATGAGAAAAACTTTCTCCCACAATGCTCAGATTGAGTTTAAAGGCACATAGCATGAACGGGAGATATGCAAAACACAAAGGCAACAACAAAGAAACACTAATAAAGCATAAGGAACCTAAATAATTGTCATAAAATATCCCTAATGGTCTATTCTTAGGAAATGCAACTCATAGGGAGTGAAAAGTACACTCAAGAAGCTCCAACACATAGATATTCTTACTAAAACGAAGGGGAGATTCAAGATACACAAATAGGTATGACATAAAATCCAAAGTAGTGAAATTAGCATCATCAAAACTCAAAAATAAAGAACATATGATACATAGTGAATACACAAGAAGCATCTTGGCAGCCAATTTCTCAAATCTGGAAATTTCAACAATCTACACTTCCCTTCCCAAATTCTTTTCAATAACAAATTAAAAATCTTCCATCTAATTTCAAGGTCTCCCAAAAAAAATTCCTCAATAAACAACAATCAATTTTCACAGGCACAGAGAGAACAATCTTTCTAGAAAATAAAAACTTCAAAAGAAGAATCACACCAACCTGCAAATGCAATCCAAAGGATGAAAATATGAAGATGAGCAATCCACAACAATCCTCAATGCTCAAGCCAAATCTTCAATTGAAATTCCAAATTCAAAACCAAAATCTATCGAAAGAACCTAACAAACATTCCAGAAAACCAAATAAATATGAAAAAATATTCAAAACATCAACCAATCAAAATATTCCATTATACTATATATTATACCTACCTTTACATAGTTCAAGAAAAATATTTAATAAATATATTTTATTTACCTACCTTTTCACCCATCCAATCAAATAAATGGGTAGGTAATATGTGATGCTCTGCAAAAAGGATTAGAAAATCTGTTTGATGGCAACACACACAAGAGCACAAGAAACAAACGTTAGTGTTAGCAACAAAAGATTATCCTAAACAGGCATATCAAGAGAGATATTAAGCATGAAATAGAAAGCATATAAACATAGAATGAAATAGCTAATCAAGATGCTCATAGTTGCTCCTCCCTTGTTCCTCTCCTCTCCAAGTCCCAAATGAGTGTAGCTCTCAGCTTTTAGCACTAGCCATGGATGCCATATGGAGATTCAAGATGGTTGAATATGATAAGCAAATACTATGCAAGAGTAGATAGTGATGCTATGAAAAAGCTCTATGCTAATGCCAGTATAACAACAATACTCTAAATGCTTCTCCCTTTGCTTGAGGAGAAGGGTTCTATTTATAGAAGAAATGGGGAAATGAAGGGTTAAGATTGAATGGTTTAATCAAGGGCCAAGTTTGAAAGTTGGGGATCCATGTGCACAATTGGCACCAATAAAATGGTGACAAGTGTCAACATAGGATTGGGTTGAGAGAAGAGGTTGGAGGCATTAAAGGCCTGAGAAGACCTCATGGTTATCTAGAAGGTAAGGGTCAAGTCTAAATTAAGATTACCCATTGGATTAAGAGTTAATCCAAGGATAAACCTTTGTGCAAATGATTAAGAGATAATCATGGTCAAAGCATTAAAGGCTTGATGAGACCTTTGGGTTGGGTAGAGGTTGAGTCAAAACAAATGTTTTAACCATGTGGGAGGGTTGAATTAACCATTAATGGTTATTGGAGACTTTGGGGATTAAGTGGTTGAAGGTTGAAAGCTTTCAAAGGTTATCCAAGACTTTGAGCCATTTAGTGGTTGAAGGTTGGAAGCTTTCAAAGGTTATCCAAGACTTTGAGGGTTAATTTGTTGAACACACAAAGCATTAATTGCTTTTCAAAGACTTTGGAGTCTTTGAGAAGTGACTCCAATTTGCTTAGGAATGTGACAATATTTAGGGGATGGATTAGGCTAATTAGGAAGGGTTTAGAAGAATTTAGAAGGGGTTTAGGCATACAAGTGGATTTTGTAGGAAAATGCAAGTGGGAGAAATTTTGGTATTTTCAATTAAAATAAAATCATTTATTTCAATTAAATGGTGTAATTTGCATTTGGATAAATATTCAAATAAATATTAATTTATTTAAATGAGAAAATGAAGATAAAGCATTTAAAATGCTTGAAGACTTTGAGGGAAACCATTAAAGGCTTGAAGACTTTAAGGAAAACCATTAAAGTCTTAAGAAGACTATAGAAGGAAGCCATCAAGTTTGAAGACTTTAAAGCCATCAAGTTTGACTACTTTAAGGGAAACCATTAAAGGTTTCAAGTGGGTGAGGATAAATAGGATTTTAAATAAATAATTTATTTAAAATAGTTGTGCAACTTGCTTTTGTAGGAAAATACAAGTGGGTGGAGGATAAAGGTGATTTAAATAAATGATTTATTTAAAATAATTGTGCAACTTGTATTTGTAGGAAAATACAAGTGGGTGGAGGATAAAGGTGATTTAAATAAATTATTTATTTAAAATAATTGTGCAACTTGCATTTGTAGGAAAATGCAAGTGGGTGGAGGATAAAGGTGATTTAAATAAATTATTTATTTAAAATAATTGTGCAACTTGCATTTGTAGGAAAATGCAAGTGGGTGGAGGATAAAGGTGATTTAAATAAATGATTTATTTATTTAAATGTGAGAGGTGGGATTTTGGGGGTTTTAAATAAATATTAATTTATTTAAATGTGAGAGAAGATTTAATTAAATAAATATGATTTATTTATTTAATTAATGGTCTGAATTTGGTTAAGTGAATTAAATCAAATAAATTGAATAATTTATTTAATTAATAGGAGAAGAGGGTTAAGATGAATTAATTAAATATTAATTTAATTAATTATTAATTGATGGTTAAATAATCAAATAAATACTAAGTATTCATTTAATTAAGTGGACAGATTTATGTGACTACATTTGCCCCTCTTTGAGACGGTGCGGTTTATCGCGTCGTTTCAAAGAAAGAAAAATAGGTGTGAAGAAATGCCCCATAAAATGTAAATTTAATGGGTGGTATGCCCCCTCGAGAGATGGGCCGAATTTTTTTGAAAAATCGGGCGATCTCTCGAAAAAGAATGAAAAGTGGAGGGGAGGTAGAATAGAAGAAATTAGAACTAATGATGAAAGAATGGGAGAAAATGGAGTGAATATGAAGAAACAACAAGCCAGCGAGTACCCTGAGGTCATGCAAGAGATACATAGCAGATGTAGTGTGGGGTTTTGATTGATGCTATACAATTGATCAAAATTGGTTGGACAATCTGGTGCAATCGGTTGAATTGCCCCGGTCAAGTCAAAGTGTGACAGTTGATGTCAGTTGGTCGCTTGGACATGATAAAGTCTGAGTAAGTGAATCAAAGTGACCTGATGGTGACTTAGACAATTGATGTAATTGCCCGATGAAGTCAAGGTATATGAAGCAAAATACTCGTTGAGACGTAGACAATTGATGTAATTGTCCGTTGGATTGTGTTTGATTGGTTGATCAGTTGATAGTGTGTGCATGTGATGGATGGCTGTGGGGAATCATGGCAGTCCCGTTGAGACTAGGTCATTATGATAAATGCCTGATGTAGTCTAGGATTACCATAATCGATTACCTGTTGAGACCCGAAGATACTTGATCAGAGTATCTGTTGATAGTCTAGGTGTGTGGGAGTCGATGTATCTGTGTAGACAGAGCAACTTGCTGGATTGTGTGGATGAATGAGGATGGGAAGCGATGAAGGGATTAGGATGATGTTGATGATCAAGATAGGGAGGGTGAGGGGGGATTTGATGTTAGATAGAAGATATGGAGGACTAGGATCGAGTCCTATGGAAGAAGATGAGTAAAATAGAGTATGCATTATTATGACTACGTATGCATGATATGCAGCTATTATGAATGTATGGATGGGTGGAATGCAACGAAATGCAATATATACAAATGAGATGGAATGACAATCCATGGTGCTTTATTTTTCATCATTGAGCTTTAAAATGTTGTAAGAAAATACAAGCAACTTGACATAATGATTCAAGATGACCAGAGTATTTCTTACATGGATTTGATATAGCAAGTTAATACAAGCAACTTGATATAATGGATCAAGTTGACCTGAGTATTGCTTGCGGAACAGACAAGGATTATCTCCGTTCATGCATGACTTGGATCGTCCTCCTTGATCTTAGGCTGATCATATCCTGAGACAAGTGCATACCATACTAAGAAATAAAAACCTTTATCCAGTTTGGATGAGGTAGGAGGAACCAAAGGAAGAGCATTGCACCTGCAAACAAACAATATATACATAAAGAATAAAGAATAAGGATCCTTGGTAATGGTTCATGCTCATATGGTCAAGGTATACGCTGTAGTCAGCAAGCCGTAGTGATCTATGACTGCATTTTGCATAAGATCACGTAGCTTAGTGAACTTCCCACGTAGACACCATTAGTACATGCCCCAGAACTTCATCGGAAATAATGCGCAAATGATACAAAACAATGCTGAAAGATCCCGATACAGATAAACAAATGAATTACTCACGAATCAACCAAGCATTTGATAGCTTAACATAATTTTCTTGTCAAAGAAAACGTCACTTTTGTCTTTGTTTTGGTAAGGAAGGATGCATCCTTGTTTTTAAAGACAGTTTCTGATTTGTTGGATGTGGATTGTGTGGTCGATTGATAAATGGTCATTGTGTGAGTATTGTGTTAATGTTGGTTTTGCATCTGCTTGAATGAATATGTACAAGGTGTTGCCATGTTTTTGTGTGATTTTTGATGGGTTTTTTGATGTTTTTGGATTTTGTGTAATAGTTTTTGAATGTGTTTTGGATTTTGTGAGTCATTTTTGAATGTTTTTGCCAATGAATCACTAGTAATGTAGAATCCACTTCCATCATCTAGATTGTAAGGGCATTGCCCCCAAGTTGGACATGATTTATGAAAAAGCGGGATGCTAGACGCATGAAGTACTATCATAATTGCAGAGGAATAACAAGCCATGGTTGATGGATGGATGGATGTATGTATGAATGTGATCGCAACAAGCCTGAAAGATAATGGAGCCATAGCCTTTACGAGTGGCGCCTGTTTACCAGGTTTTCACCATCGTTCTTACCCAAGGTGCCACCGGAGTGGTTGTTCACCGTTTGGATGCATGATTTTTCTTTACTTTTTTGAATGTTTTTATATTTTCTTCAGGACATTTTTCTGAATGTTTTTTTTGGTATTTTCTGATAGGCAGGGGAGCCTGATGCTCTGTACAGCTTATGTGTAAAACCGTTTGAGGTGCATGCTGTTGATTGGATCTGCGAGCGGTTCTCCTTCTGATGTAGCCAACTGATATGCCCCGGACCCGAATACAGCAGTGACAACATATGGGCCCAACCAGTTTGATTCAAACTTGCCTTGATGTTCTCTGTTTGGTTGGTTGCGAGGATTTTCTCGAAGAACAAGATCACCTACCTCAAATGTACGAGATCTAACTCGGTGATTGTAGCTTCTACTCATGCGCTGCTGATAGGCTTTGAGGTGATTGTATGCAGCTTGTCGCTTCTCATCTAGTAACTCTAAGTCCTGAAGACGAGATACTCTGTATGCTTCATCATCGATGAGATTGTGCAATGAAACTCGTAAGGATGGTATCTCGACCTCAATAGGTAAGATAGCTTCAGCACCATAGACCAATGAATAAGGAGTTGCACCTGTAAGGGTTCGAATGCTAGTTCGATATGCCCATAATGCTGGATTCAATTGAACATGCCAATCACGGCCGACATCATTGACTGTCTTCTTTAGGATCCTCAATATGTTTTTATTGGATGCTTCGGCCTGACCATTGCCTTGTGGGTAATAGGGAGTGGAAAAGCGGTGTTGGATATGAAATTTCTCACAAAGCTCACGAACATCCTGATTTTTGAAAGGAAGACCGTTATCTGTGACAATGGACATGGGCACACCATACCGACAGATGATGTAATTGAGGATGAATGAGGCGATCTGCTTGCCGGTGACTTGAGTAAGTGGAACAGCTTCGATCCACTTTGTGAAATATTCAGTGGCGGTAATAATGAATTTATGGCCATTGGATGAAGATGGATGAATCTTACCCACAAGGTCAAGGCCCCATTGACAAAAAGGCCATGGTGTTGTGATTGGTTGCAGTTCTTGAGCTGGTGCATGTATCAGGTCGCCATGAACTTGACATTTTTTGCACTTCCTGACAAAGTAGTAGGAATCCTTTTCCATAGATGGCCAATAGTATCCAGCTCGCATGATCTTCTTGGCTAGTGATGGACCACTTGAGTGAGTCCCGCAAATTCCTTCATGTACCTCTTCCAAAGCCTTTGTTATCTCACCTTGTTCTAGACATCGAAGGAGAGTACCATCAAGACCGCGTCGGTATAGGGTTTCGGCAATAATGGTATATCGAGCAGTTTGGCGAATGAAGGTTTTACGTTGGTTATTTGATTGGTTGGGAGGAAGGGTGTGATCGCGGAGATAGGTGTAGAACTCACCGTACCATGGGGATTCAGAACCGACAAGGTGACATATCATGTCGGATTCGGGGATATCATAAGCGGGAATCCAAAGCTGTTCGACCAAGAACTCGTAGCGTGTTGAATTCTGTGGAAGATCTAAGAGAGATGCGATGGTAGCCATGGCGTCAGCAGCTCGATTCTGATCTCTTGGTATCTGCTCAAAAGTGATAGTAGTAAATGATGTCTTTAGAGTGTCCACCATTTGCTTATATGGCATGAGTTTATCATCCTTGGTCTGATACTCATCTGTTGCTTGTCGAATGACTAGTTGGGAATCGCCATATACTTGCAATTCTTTTAATTTCCATTGTATGGCTAATCTGAGTCCTTTGATCAAGGCCTCATACTCTGCTATGTTGTTTGTGCATGGAAATGTGAGCCTGTAAGACTTCGGGATGCTATCGCCTTGAGGTGTGATAAACAGAATGCCTGCCCCCGAGCCGTGCCTAGTGTATGAACCATCAAAGTATAATTTCCATGACTGTGCTTCTGTAATCATGAATATCTCTTCATCTGGAAAATTGGAAATGAGAGGATGATCACCTATGAGAGGTGCATCGGCCAACTGATCTGCAATAACCTGACCTTTGATAGCTTTACGGTCCACATACTCAAT
Organism: Cryptomeria japonica; assembly: GCF_030272615.1. Classification (NCBI taxonomy): domain Eukaryota; kingdom Viridiplantae; phylum Streptophyta; class Pinopsida; order Cupressales; family Cupressaceae; genus Cryptomeria; species Cryptomeria japonica. The sequence continues at coordinate 550,065,930 of NC_081407.1, read as the reverse complement.
ATCAAATTCACTTAGAATCATCACCCATTTGGCTAAGCGACCTGTCAATGCTGCTTTGCTAAGTAAATACTTGAGTGGATCAATCTTTGCAATGAGTTGCACCTTGTGTGTTAACAGATAGTGCCTCAGTTTAGTGGCTGCCAAGATTACTGCTAGGCAAGCTCGCTCAATAGGTGTGTAATTGAGTTCATAGCCCACCAGTGTGCGAGAGATGTAGTAAATAACACACTCTTTTCCTTCTGCATTATGTTGTGCCAGTAGTACACCCAATGTTGTACTTGTTGCTGAGATATAGAGCAATAATGGTCTACTTGGATCTGGTGGCATCAGCAATGGTGGATTCATGAGATAGTCTTTAAGCGCCTGAAATGCTTGCTGGCATCTGTCATCCCACTGAAAGCGGATGTTCTTGTGTAGCAGGTGTGTGAATGGGTGACACTTATCAGCCAATTGTGTAATGAATCTTCGGATGGATTGAAGTCGCCCTTGTAATGTCCTTAGCTGGCTGATATTCTTTGGAGGTGGCATGTCCATGATTGCTTTAACCTTTGCTGGATCGACCTCAATGCCTTTGCTTGAGACAATGTATCCTAGAAGCTTCCCGGAGGTCACTCCGAAGACACATTTCTTTGGGTTGAGTCGAACATGGTATTGTTCCAGTCTATCAAAGATTTTATCTAAGATGTGAAGATGTCCTTCTCTAGTAAGTGATTTTGCTAGTAAATCATCCACATAATCTTCCATTATAGTATGCATCATGTCATGGAAGATGGTGGTCATTGCTCTTTGATAGGTCGCTCCTGCATTCTTTAGACCAAAAGGCATTACATTCCAGCAGTATGTGCCCCATGGACATGTGAAGGCTGTCTTATGTTGGTCCTCTGGTGCGATCTTTATTTGATTGTATCCCGAAAAGCCATCCATGAGTGAAAGCATGGCATGTCCTGCTGTCAAATCTACTATGATGTCGATATTTGGTAGAGGGAAGTCATCCTTAGGACATGCCTTATTCAGATCTCTGAAGTCTGTACAAATGCGGATGCCCCCTTTTGGTTTGCCAACTGGTACAATGTTGGAGATCCATTCTGCATAATCAATTGGTCTAATGAAACCAACATCCAGGAGTTTCTTGAGTTCTGTTTTGACTAGCACGGCAATCTGAGGATGCATCTTACGAAGCTTCTGCTTGACAGGTTTGGCTCCTTTTGCTACTGTGAGATGATGCATGACTAAATCAGGATCAAGCCCAGGCATGTCTGCATATGACCATGCAAAGTTGATCTGACGTTGTTGGAAGAACTCTATAAATTGAGGTTGTTCCTCTAGAGTGAGAAGAGATGCCAGATGTATGATATGAGGGTTTTCAGGAGTCCCCACATTGTATTCTTTAGTCTCCTCAATGAGAATCGTCGATGGTTCCTGTTGTGTACTAGCAGGGAGAATGTCAAACCCTTCATCCTCAAGTGCCTCAGAGAGGTTTTCACCGTTGGATACGCTCTTTCTTTTTACTTTTGTTGGATCAAACAGTGCCACAGTGTGGTTTTCACTAGAAGATCCATGTTTTAATGTTATATTTTTGCAGCTGAAGGGTTTGGCATCCGCCCCGAAGTATGCTGCGCTATTAAGTTCAATGGCGAATCCAGCTTTGTGATCCCCGCTTGGTAGATTATCCCTTAATTCCAAAAAGTCAATGATAGCCTCATCGTTTTGGAAGAGGTCAAGACATGGGGGATTTGGTTGGTTCCATTCAATGAGTTCAGGGTGGACAATGGGCATTACGTCATCGATTAGGTTAAGTGCGGGAGATGTATCAGTGAGGGTTAAGACAGTGTGGTGAAGGTAGTTGATGGTACTTTCCCTGTCAGAATCAGGCGTAGGATGAGACGTAGGGTCTGTGGAAGATGTTTCCAGCTCAGGTACCCAAGTGGTCTTTATCTGTGCTTCTCCGTAAACAGGAATGTCTTTGCGTGGCGGAGGTGGTGATGTGTCTTCCTCATCTGAAGTGTTAAGTTGCACTGAATCGAATTCCCACTCATGTGAGTCAGTCTCTGAATCACTTTCCAGCATCCGATTGCTATACCATACTGGGATGTCTTTGGAGTTAAATACTGCAGGCGTGATTGGTTTATGTACTTTTGTGGTGATCAATGCTGCAGGAACTATGATGGGGATTAAAGGATTTGTTACTGGAAGTATCGGCAGTGTTGATTTAGTGACTTTTGCTGGAAGGGCTGGTGCCATAGATGCTGTTGCGGGTTCTGATATAGTTGCTGCTGCTATTGGTGTTATTGATGGGATTACTGGTTTGTTTGGTGGGATGATTGGTATTGTAGATGGTTGTGGTGGGGTTGTGAGCCTCGATGGGGCAGTGGGGATAGTGTTTGATGGTGCTTTGATTATGAAAGGTGTCCTCTTTGCAGTAGGCGGGCAAAATGGTTTGCTAGGTTTTCCTTTGAATCTGAGTTTAGGAAGGATCTCTTTTTCAAAGCCTAGGCCAGTATTACCTTTGGGCTTGAATTCTGGTAGCAGAGGTTCATGTCGTCCTTGTTTGCAGTATCCCAAAGCACTCTGACCATCATATCCCATTCTTTGCATAATGAGAAGGCCTTTGCCATACTGATCCGTAGGAAGTGTAACTCGCGGTATGTCAGTGGTGATGGGATCTTTATAGATCCATTCCGCTAGGTCCTCATCTTGTGTTTCTTCCTCTTGACTCTTTCCAAGGATGAAAGGCGTCAAGGCACATGCTGGCATGATTAGTGGTTGCTGGAGCAACTGCTGTGGTTTACCATGTGTTCTAGGAGAAGTGGGCATTTGTCCCACACAAAAGAGCTGACTCAAGTTGTATTCTCCAGGACCTTCCTCTGGGATTTTCATCTTAAGCTTTTCTTGCTTGGGTATAGGGGTGTTTGAACTGGCAAGAGAGGCGGGATTTACATATGATGTGGAGGAAATGGCTTCCCTATTATTAGGAACAGTAATCTCTGGTTGATGGCTGATATTATGGCAAAATGCAAAGGGATTTGCATCGCCCAGGATTGTGATCTCTGCACCATTATGTGGGAACTTGATACATTGATGGTAGGTAGATGGAACGGCTTGCATGGCATGTATCCAAGGTCTTCCTAATAATAGATTATATGGCAGAGGAAGGTCCAGAACCTGACAAATTATGTGTTTTACCACAGGGCCCACTCGGATTGGTAGCACCACCGCTCCTTTGGATGAACGCTCTGCATCATCATAGGCCTTGATGGTGATCTTCTTGCGAGGATCCACTGATTCTATTGCATATCCCAATGCTTTGACCAACTGAAGTGTGCAAATGTTTAGGCCTGCTCCATTATCGATCAAGACTCGCTTGATCCTGTGTTGGTTGACAAAGCCTTCAATGTGGAGTGAGGCGTTATGAGGTTGTTGGAAAGAAGAGTTGTCGCTTTCAGAAAAAGTGAGACAAGGTGATGACTTTAGATTTCCAACCATGGCTTGAAATTGGTCTGTATTCAAGTTTGCAGGGACTGACGCCTCTTGGAGTGCTTGATCCAAGATAGTTTTATGAGATGGTGACAGGCGTAATAGCTCTAAAATGGATATAAGCGCAGGCGTTTTGTCTAATTGTTCCACAAGATTGTACTGCTTTGGGATGGAGGTGGTGCCTTGTGGAGCTGCCTTGATGGTAACTTTGCTGCGACGCGTAACAACATTGCAATTTGAGGTGGGATTTTTGAAGGTGATAGTTGCAATTTGTTCACTGGCATCATACAGGTGATTGACAGTGTAATTATACGCAGCCTGCGTATAATCAGTGGTATCAGGACCTCGTCTGGAAGTGGAAGGACCCCTTTGATCTTGCGATGGAAGTGGATTTTTGAACATCTGATGATCATTATTTGTCGTTTTTGGATCATGTCCTTCAATCTCAATTTCTCCTCGATCAATAAGATCTTGAATGAGATCTTTCAATCGGTGACAATTACTTGTCTTCTGTCCTCTTCCTTGATGGAACTCACAGTGTTCAGTATCTTTCCACCATGCTGGTTTGACTTGAGGCTCATAGTTTGATAGCTTAGGTAGAGTGACCAAATTTTGAGAGAGGAGTTGTCGCAACACTGTTTCAATGGGTTCCCCTAAGGGAGTGTAAGTGCGTTTTTGTTTTTGTGGACGAGGTCTTGGTTCATCCTGAGATGTGATGCGACCTTGATTAGGAGGACCATGTGTATTATTTTGAGGTGGAGGATTTTGTCCTGCAAATCGAACCACAGGTTGTGCATTTTGGATAGTCCGAGCATCCACAACTCCATCGTTGACGATATTCTTATTCTTGTTCCAGAAGTTCGGTTTATCACTATTGAAGCGCGGGCGAGGACCATCTTTGGGTTCATTAAAGATTTTGATGAGTCCTTTTTTGATGAGTGCCCTTTCACATTTTATACCCTTGGTGATCATATCGTTAAAAGAGTCTGTGTCTTTGACATCCAGGTGAAATTCCATTTCTTCGTTTAAGTTGGAAATGAAAATTTCCACTAGTTCTCGTTCAGGTAACTGAAGAGAACGTCTGCTAGACATTTGGCACCATCGTTGCAGGAATACTGAGAATAGTTCACCTGGTTTTTGTTTGGTATTGCATAGATCAACCATGGTGATGTCGCGTTCAATATTATAAGAGTAATGAGATAGGAACTTCTGGATGAGTTCCTCAAATGTTCTTATGCCACCTGGTAGTCGGGAAAACCATGATATGGTTGTTCCTCCCAAGCTTTGGGGAAAAAGGCGCATTAAGTATGTGTCTTCATATGCAACTTCGAGACAAGCAGAATGAAATTCTCGGACATGATCGCGGGGATCTCCCTTTCCTCTATATTTTTCAAATTTGGGTGTTTCGAACCCGCGTGGAAAGGGTGGCATATAAAGATTCCTATCAAACGGATAGGGACAGATGTCGTTAAGTGAAAATTGATTGGTTTTAACACCACTATGAAGTTGTTGGGCGATATTCTCAACTTGTTGCCGCAACATCTCCATTTCATTTGGAGGAGGAGGTGGTGGGTTACCTCGAGGGATGTTATATCTGATGGGATCTCTACGCCTTTCCTCCTCATGGTGACTTTGTCTTTCTGATGCTTGTCTTAATTGGGCAAGATCAAAGTCAGAGGGGAGTTTGGCTCCTTCTTGAGCGAGTCTTAAAAAGTGAGCATCCGCATTGCTCCTTAGTATTTCATCAAATAATCTGTTAAAATGAGGGTTATGCTGAACCCTTTCGATTGTTGACGGAGTAGGAGTACTTGGGTTTTCATCATTTACATTTCCTCCAAGTGCTTCTTGAAATTCATTGAGATTGTCCTCTTCTTCCTCAATTTCTATTTCTCGTTGCCTTGATCGCGATCGGGTTTGAGCCATTTTGTTTGCAAGTTTGTTTTGAAGTTGATTGAAGATGATGATGAGTTGGTGATGAAATGAAAGATTGATGATTGGTGATTTGTGTTGTATGTGGATCTCTAGCACTTTAAGGTAGATGTAACCGAAATTCCTTCTTTGATTTGCTTGTTTGTTTGATAAGTTTGGATGTGATAAGGTGCAGAGAAATCTGAGATGTGTTACAGATTTAACTACCTAGCAATGAGAGGATTCACTCATGAACTAGTTTTAACCTGCGTAGATGTGTCTCTTAGGATGAGCTTATCCTAGATGTAGAAACAATCTAAAAAGTGATGTGATGTGTTTTGATTTCAAGCAATATCTAAAAAAGAATCTTGGGACAAGAACCTCTTAATGTTTTGAGAGTTGGGATGGATTGATGATGAAGTGATGATGTATGAGTGAGATGATGGATGTTTTTGTTTTCAACTTCAATAAAAACTCTGTGTCACAGATGGGACAAACTCTACCTCTTCCCTTTCAGGCGTTGGTGGCACTTATCGAGCTATGTTGTAGGTGATACAGATGTTTGGGAAGAAGTTGGGATTAATCTTTCCTCCTTGATTTTTGTGATAACTCAGAGCTCTATATTGCATAAAAGCTCTGCGGTTCAGTGATTCTGAATCAAACTCGTTTGTTTTACCTTGAAGATAGAGACGCATGCGATGTAGAAAGACTCTATGTGAGACAAAGATTTGTCTATTGAGATAGAAGAATTTCCTCCTTTTGATCAAAGCCTTTGAGCTTAGTGGTCTCCTTTTCAAGGTGATATTCTGATGACACTTCTTCTTTCGCAAGATGTGAAGAATGGTCATAAATTTTTGATTCTTTGTTTGTTTGTACCTTGTTTTTGATGTTTTTGGTTGTGTTGACAGATGTTGGATGAATACTTTGTTTTTGGGATTGATTTTCTGATTTTTCTTTGACAAGAAAACAAAGCAAGCACACAAACACAAGAATGTTGCCTCAAAGGCACAAATGAGTATGGGTCTAGATCAACCCAATTCTTGGACTTGTTTTTGACCCTTCCTTTAGATTTATTTTAAGGTGTATTTCCAAAGCCTGAAGTCGGCTCAATTCGCACTAGGTCTGTAAAACGAACACACTTCAAACACTTTTTTATCCCTAAGGTCAAATGGCCAGTTGTGATAAATTTAGCCCACATCTTGATATTTCTTCGACTTTGGTACTACATACCTTATGAATCCCGCCGTGGCAGGTAAGGATGTGATATACTAAGTCTTGCACGAGCATAACAAATAGATGATCCCTATGATGGGGGAGTCACCACTTTTATCAAGCCACAAGTGACTTTTCAAAAAGCTATGTTTCTACTCAAGGAAATATGTATGGTGAGTATCTTGGGAGCAAAACCATCTATGCTCTTGCACTAAATTATACCTCAAATATCCTCAATCAATAGAACAGGTGGGCTACTACTTAAAGGTGTTTAGTCATGTTCGATGGCTTTGGACATAAGTTCATTCTGCAGTGACTCACTTAAGAGCCTTGTAACTGGTGGTGGGGCCCATTTGTCCTTTCGGCCAGTTACACTGTAGGAACAGCTATACCCAAGGCTACAGCTTTCGCTCTCACCTGATTTCTATAGCGGCTCGAAGGATTTACCGCTCGAGGTCGTTCCCAAGAGTATCGATCCCTTGGCAGGCCTCTCTTAAAAAGATAAAATGTGAGTGTTACTAACACTTTTCTCTTGCACCTAGGACCACGAAAGCCAAGGGAGAGGATAGTGTGTGTTAGAAGTAGGACCACTCGACCAACTCTTTGCACAAGTGTGCCAAGCACGAAAAACACCTGTTCTTTTTAATCTATCATTGCAATGTGATCTAACTATTTGGAGATGTTGCTCCAACAATCATGGTGTTCTTTTTAATTTTCAAAGGCAATTGTTTGAGTAAACTAGAATTTGAAAATCCTGGTCAACTTAATGAAAAACACGTTTGCATGAAGTAAGATTGCTTTAAAAATGAGACAAGTTGATTGTGAATTTTATTTGCACCAAAAATGGAAGTGTGGATTGTGAGTTTTATCTTGATGCAAGAAATAAAATTTGCCTTGTTGATTTTAAGCACCAAAACGAAGTTTGTTTCCTAACTTGCAAAAAAAAAATAAAGTTGTTTTTGTATAAGTTTGTGGTTCTTTTTACCTTTGAACAATGAAATTCTTTTTAAGAGCCCCAAACAAATGTGTGATTCTTTTTCAAAAGCCCAAATTTGAAATGTGAAGTTAATTTTAAACCAAAATAAAAAGTGAATTCATTTTTAAAACCAACTTCAAAAACAAGTTAGTAAAAAAATATAAATCTACTCTTTAATCTAATTTAAATCTGCACAAAAGAGAAAAATAGTTAGTAAAATCCGCCTATTTGGTGGGCTTCTACAAGCCTAAATTTTTTTTTTTTTTTTTTTTGTTTTTTATTTTTTTTTTGGTTACAAAGTGATTTGTACAACGTTTTGTTACAATAGCGCTAGTCTGCGTTTGAACAGAGGCACTATTTAACACAAACGTATTAAAAGAAAGGGAAAGACAGAGAAGGGAAAAGCACTGAAACAGGGGGAATAGCGCCAAAATAATGCCAAACGCACCAAAACAGTGTCAAAATCGCAACCTGTGTGACATTTTCAACATTCAAACATGTTATTGGTTAAAAAAAAAAAAATGATCTTTTTGGTGTTTGGATTCACGTCGGGTTCACCAAATGATGCTCTGCAAAAAGGATTAGAAAATCTGTTTGATGGCAACACACACAAGAGCACAAGAAACAAACGTTAGTGTTAGCAACAAAAGATTATCCTAAACAGGCATATCAAGAGAGATATTAAGCATGAAATAGAAAGCATATAAACATAGAATGAAATAGCTAATCAAGATGCTCATAGTTGCTCCTCCCTTGTTCCTCTCCTCTCCAAGTCCCAAATGAGTGTAGCTCTCAGCTTTTAGCACTAGCCATGGATGCCATATGGAGATTCAAGATGGTTGAATATGATAAGCAAATACTATGCAAGAGTAGATAGTGATGCTATGAAAAAGCTCTATGCTAATGCCAGTATAACAACAATACTCTAAATGCTTCTCCCTTTGCTTGAGGAGAAGGGTTCTATTTATAGAAGAAATGGGGAAATGAAGGGTTAAGATTGAATGGTTTAATCAAGGGCCAAGTTTGAAAGTTGGGGATCCATGTGCACAATTGGCACCAATAAAATGGTGACAAGTGTCAACATAGGATTGGGTTGAGAGAAGAGGTTGGAGGCATTAAAGGCCTGAGAAGACCTCATGGTTATCTAGAAGGTAAGGGTCAAGTCTAAATTAAGATTACCCATTGGATTAAGAGTTAATCCAAGGATAAACCTTTGTTCAAATGATTAAGAGATAATCATGGTCAAAGCATTAAAGGCTTGATGAGACCTTTGGGTTGGGTAGAGGTTGAGTCAAAACAAATGTTTTAACCATGTGGGAGGGTTGAATTAACCATTAATGGTTATTGGAGACTTTGGGGATTAAGTGGTTGAAGGTTGAAAGCTTTCAAAGGTTATCCAAGACTTTGAGCCATTTAGTGGTTGAAGGTTGGAAGCTTTCAAAGGTTATCCAAGACTTTGAGGGTTAATTTGTTGAACACACAAAGCATTAATTGCTTTTCAAAGACTTTGGAGTCTTTGAGAAGTGACTCCAATTTGCTTAGGAATGTGACAATATTTAGGGGATGGATTAGGCTAATTAGGAAGGGTTTAGAAGAATTTAGAAGGGGTTTAGGCATACAAGTGGATTTTGTAGGAAAATGCAAGTGGGAGAAATTTTGGTATTTTCAATTAAAATAAAATCATTTATTTCAATTAAATGGTGTAATTTGCATTTGGATAAATATTCAAATAAATATTAATTTATTTAAATGAGAAAATGAAGATAAAGCATTTAAAATGCTTGAAGACTTTGAGGGAAACCATTAAAGGCTTGAAGACTTTAAGGAAAACCATTAAAGTCTTAAGAAGACTATAGAAGGAAGCCATCAAGTTTGAAGACTTTAAAGCCATCAAGTTTGACTACTTTAAGGGAAACCATTAAAGGTTTCAAGTGGGTGAGGATAAATAGGATTTTAAATAAATAATTTATTTAAAATAGTTGTGCAACTTGCTTTTGTAGGAAAATACAAGTGGGTGGAGGATAAAGGTGATTTAAATAAATGATTTATTTAAAATAATTGTGCAACTTGTATTTGTAGGAAAATACAAGTGGGTGGAGGATAAAGGTGATTTAAATAAATTATTTATTTAAAATAATTGTGCAACTTGCATTTGTAGGAAAATGCAAGTGGGTGGAGGATAAAGGTGATTTAAATAAATTATTTATTTAAAATAATTGTGCAACTTGCATTTGTAGGAAAATGCAAGTGGGTGGAGGATAAAGGTGATTTAAATAAATGATTTATTTATTTAAATGTGAGAGGTGGGATTTTGGGGGTTTTAAATAAATATTAATTTATTTAAATGTGAGAGAAGATTTAATTAAATAAATATGATTTATTTATTTAATTAATGGTCTGAATTTGGTTAAGTGAATTAAATCAAATAAATTGAATAATTTATTTAATTAATAGGAGAAGAGGGTTAAGATGAATTAATTAAATATTAATTTAATTAATTATTAATTGATGGTTAAATAATCAAATAAATACTAAGTATTCATTTAATTAAGTGGACAGATTTATGTGACTACAATATGTATTTCAAATGTAATTGCCAATAATATTTAATTTTTATTACTCATTCAATAATAATAATATTTTACCCAATGAAAGCAACTAAAGAAATTAAATAAACAAGACCTTAAAAATAGGTCCCTATAATAAAATATCATTGGAATTAGGTGGATATGGTGGCACAGAACGAGTTTCATGATGAATGAATTGGGTGAATATAGCAGCATATATAAAGACATGTCCCGCAATGGGTTTTCATGAAGGGGAATTGGGTGGATATGGTGGCACAGAACGAGCAGAGGGAGAATGTTAATTTTATTAGGCCAACTTCTAGGTATTTTCGGGGCTTTTGGAAGAAATCAGAGGGTTATGGTTCAGGTCAGGTGATATTTTGGGATACCTGAAACCAGGGTGTTGAGCATGGTTTTCACAAACATATTGGGCAAGGGTTTCGTGGTCATTTTCACAGACATGATGGAAAGGATCTAAATCAAAGGTGTTTTTGGAACCATTTTTTGGAACTTCGAGGAAAAAGATCTGCTGAGATGGGTGGTAAAGATTCATTTTCTAAGATTTTCAAGTCTTCGAAGGTGGTGGAGAAGGTGGGGGTTGGGGATTTAGCTCCTTTGAAACACTCAAAGGAAATATTGTTGAAACAGGCGGATAAGGGTTTATCGACGGATTCACCTATGTTACATCTGCAAGGGGACAAGTTAAGTGAGAATATCATTGGCCCTAATCTGGCAGATGGTTCTTCATCTCAGGTATGGGCTCCTATCCCTTGTTTGGACCTAGATGGGTCATACATTGCAAAGAAAGCAAGTTGCTTACATTCGGTAGCAATTTCTGGGGTTATTTGGGGTAATCAAACATGTTTGTCTAAATTGCATCACAAAATGCATAAACGTTGGTCGGGAATGCGTTATTTTTAATTATTGTCTGCCAATTCGTTCATCATTGTCTTTTATTCTCCTTTGGTTAGGAATGAGGTTCTTAAATCTGAATATCATTGGTTTGGGAATAATGTGATATTTGTTTCAGCTTGGAAGCCTTTTTTTTGTACCAGATCGGTCAAAACCTAAAATCTGTCCAGTATGGTTCAGTTTGCCTAAATTTCCATTTGAATTCATGGATCTTGAGGTTTTGAAAATGATTGGTGATAAGTTTTGAACTTTTTTATCTTCTAAATCGGATATGGTGGATGGGGTGGTTCTGGTAAAAATTTGTGTTTTGATAAGCCCTGATATTGTTTTCACTAGGACTTGTAATATCAAATCTAATGATGGAATTTGGTGGAAACCAATTGATAAGTTGAATAATGATCCCCCTTTGTCTCCTTTAATTGTGGATGCGCCTCTTTTTATGGATTTTAAAATGGGTAAGGTTTTGTCCAATAATCTAGAAATAGTTGTAAATCATTCTAATATGGGTAATGATGTTGGTCCTAAAGCTTGTGAGAATATCTTGAACTCTATAACTTTGTCTGGTGCTCTTCCAGAGCTAGATGTTAATATTATAGATCAAACTAGGTCTATTCTAAATATTTTTGGTGTGAAATCTTCTGATAAGAGTAGCAAGGATAAATCTGCAAAGTGTCTGGATAAAATTTCAAATCTGAAAAATGATAATCTAATTTTGGGGCATAGGTCTGAAAACATAACTATTAATAAGGGAGCCTCCTTGAACATATTTATGAGCTCTCCAAATGAGGAACACCTTATCCAACAGATACAAGATTTAGTGAAGGATAAAGATAGGATGGGTAATGTTTTGCCTTTAGATGAATCGATCATCATCATGGATGTTAATGTAGTTCATCAGGTTAATGAGCTTTTGAATGATAATGATCACCAGCTGGATGAGCATGTGACTGAGTGGGTTGTTAATTTTATTGAGTGTGACTTGGGAATTATTAATGAGTCTCTTCCTTTATCTGCTTTCAAGAATACTTTTGAGGTTTTAGCTTCTACGGACTCTGAAGAAATTCTAGGTGAGATGGTGTCTCCTTTCTCAAGTAAGAAATTACCAATTGTCCAATCAAATATGATTATGTCATCTCCAGTGGCTTCTCCTGGTAGAGGGAGACCTCCGAAAAGCCACAAAACACAAATGGAGATTGATGCGGGTATTCAAAAAACTCTGTCAGTTTCTCCTAGTAATAGGCTAGGGAAGCATTCATTCTCTTTGGGTAGACCTAAAAATTTAGGTCATATATCTGAAACCTTGGTAAAGAGGAATAATAATTCAGTTTCTAGTCCCCTGGTTACTAGGTTGGTGGTTGTTAAGAGGAATTTGCAGAATAGTTTTGGAGATTGTAAAGTTTCTCCAAAATATGGGAAGAGGGGAGCTTATGCCTCCCCTTGAGTTCAATGAGTATCATTTCATGTAATGTTAGGGGTGTAAATGCCCCTAACAAGAGACATTTAATTAAGTCTCAGATTGACTTAGTTAAGTGTGATGTTTTTTGCTTCAGGAAACTAAGTTGTCTTTAGAATCTGCTGATGTGATTTTTTCTTCTTGGAAAAGGTGGAACTATTTCTTTGTTTCTTCTTCTGGGGCATCAGGTGGTTTGGCTCTTTTATGGAATAGTTATAATGTTGAGTTACAACTTGTTGCTTCTACTGCTAATTGGATGTTGACTTTTGTCAAGAGTAAGGTCTCAAATGTTAAATTTTGGCTTTTTAATATATATGCTCCTTTAGGAATTCAAGACAAATGTAAATTATGGAGTGAGCTTGGGAGGATCTCCTCCCCTTTGAGACATGGATCTTTTGTTTTTTGGGGGGGAGATTTTAATGCTATTTCTAAATTAGGGGAGAAGAGTAGAGGTATTCTTCCTAACAAGAGGATTATGGATGATTTTGGGACCTTCATGTCTGATCTAGGTCTTTTTTATTGTATAACTCAGAATGGTGTTTTTACATGGACTAATATGAGAAGGGGTTTTTCTCAGATAGCTGAAAGATTAGATAGGTTCTTATTATTTGAAAATTGGATTGAATCGAATGTTGAATTCTTTTCTTCTATTCTTCCCAATCTGGGTTCAAACCATTTTCCAATCTCCTTCTCCATTCTCGAGGATAGACCTCTTCACAAGTCACCCTTTAAGTTTGAGACTATGTGGTTTAGAGATTCCTCTTTTCTACCTTTACTTAAAAAATGGTGGGAGTCTGCTCCTTTTGTCTTGGGGTCTAGAATGTTTCAAATTGTCAAAAAGCTCAGTTTTTTAAAGTTGAATATTAAAGAGTGGAATTTAGTTCATTTTAAGAATATTTTTGAAGAAAATAGAGAATTTAGGATATGATAGAATGTTTCAATAATCATGTGATTCAACATGGGATGGTTCCTAGGGTTTTTGATGAACTAAAGTCACTCAAGTTTCAGCTTGAGGAGATTTTGGCTAGGGAAGAAATTTATTGGAGATAGAAGTCTAGAGAATTATGGCTTTTAGATGGGGATAGGAATACAAAAAAATTCATTCCTCTACCAATTTGATGAGGAGTAGGAATAGGATTGCTTGTATATAGGATCAAGATGGTCAATTATTGACTGAGCAAGATGATATTGCTAAGGAAGCAGTTAGGTTCTTTAAAACCCTTTTGACATCAGAAGTAAGAGATGTCAGCAATTTTGATTCTCATGTCCCCTCTCTGGTAACCATGGAAGATAATAGGATGTTAATGGCTCCTTTCTCCCTAGAATAAGTTAAACAGACAATTTTGCTATGAACCCTGACAAAGTTCCTGGTCCTGATGGTTATACACCTTTTTTTTTTTAGAAATGTTAAGAATTTGTTGGAAATGATGTTTTATTGGCTCTTGAGGAGGCTAGGTAGAATAGGTCTATTTTGAAAGAATTGAATACAACTTTGATTTCAATTATTCCTAAAAAAGAGGATATAAAGTCTTTTGTTGACTTCGGGCCTATTGCTCTATGTAATACCTTATATAAAATATTCACTAAGGCAATTTCTGTAAGGTTAGCGAAGATTTTACCTAAGATTATTTCCTTGGAGCAAGGGGGTTTTGTTCCAGGGAGAGAAACTATAGAAGGTGAAATTGTGGCACATGAGGTGTTGCATTCTATCTCCTCTTAGAAATCTTCGGCCATGATTCTCAAGCTTGATATGATGAAGGCCTATGATAGAGTAGAATGGCAAGCTTTGTGTAGGATACTGTTGAGGTTGGGTTTTTCCAATGCTTGGGTAAAGTAGATTCGCTCTTGTATATCTTCTACAAGATTTTCAGTGATTTTGAATGGCTCTCCTTGTGGTTTTTTCTCTTCTTCTAGAGGTTTGAGGCAAGGAGATCCACTTTCTCCTTTTTTGTTTATTCTTCTTGTTGAAATTTTTAGCTGGGCTATCAAGGCTGCTAGATTGAGGGGTCTTTGGAGAGGTGTTAGGATTCAGAATTATCCTCAGAATATTTCACATTGTCTCTTTGTTGATGACACTTTGTTATTTGGTCATGCCTCTTTAGCAAAGGCTAGAATAATTTCAAAAATAATACAGGAGTATGCTTTGTTTTCTGGCCAAAAAGTAAATGTTGATAAGTCAAAAGTTATTTTCCTTAATACTTCACTGCTTGTCCAGAAGAGATTGCATTCCTTTTGGGATTTTGAGATTGGTACTCTGCCATGTGTGTATCTTGGGATCCCTTTTTTTGTTAAGCAAGATAAGTTTGTCTTTTGGGATAAGGTTATTTCGGTCATTTCAAAAAGAATTCTTTCTTGGAACCATAAATGGTTGTCTTTGGCTAGTAAATTGATGTTAATCAAATATGTTCAGAATGTTGTTCCTATTTATCTAATGTCAGTATTAAAATCACCAAAAAATGTTATTGTAAACTTGCAAGATACTCTAAGGTTATTTCTTTGGAATAATAATAAGGATGGCAAAAAGAGGTTGCCTTTGGTAGCTTGGGATAAGATCTGTCTTTGTCAGGAATTAGGTGGTACTAGTATTCGTAATTTGGATAATCAAAATTTAGCTTTAGGGGCTAAATTGGTCTGGAAACTTTATGATAGGCCAAAGTCTTTGTGGGCTCAGGTTATGTTTGCTAAGTATCTAAATAATGGTCCCAGAGAGAGTATTTTTAAAATTTCTAATCTTCCCTCTAGTTCTGTCATGTGGAATTTTTTATGTAAATGCAGAGCAGTTATTATCCCCCGTCTCTCATGGGTTGTGCATAATGGAAGGAAATCTAGGTTTTGGGATGAAACATGGAATGGAAATTGTTCCCTGATTAGCATTAGAGATTGGTCTCCCTTGATTGCAATCCTTACTTCTCTTTGGGGTGTGTATGTGGTGGACTATTTTGATATTGTTCAGAATAGTCCTCTAAAATTGGCTAATTGGAAGTTGATTGATTTCCTTGATGTGGATATGCTTTTGAAAGTAGAGTTTGATAAGATTCTGGGTGAGAGGATTGTCACTCTCTTGGATTCTAAGGATGAACTTATTTGGACTGGGAATGATTCTGGAAAGTATTATGTTAAGGATGGTTATAACTCCCTTTTACCTGCTAAAACTTGTTCATATTGGCCTTATAAGTTGTTCTAGCACTCAACTTGTTTACCTAAAGCTGGAGCTTTTGCTTAGTTGGATGTCCAAGATAAAGTTCTAACAGGAATGAGGTTGGATGGATTAGTTATTACTGTTGTTTTTCTATGTGTTCTCTGTAATAAGAACCTAGAGTCCTCTTCACACCTGTTTCTTCATTGTGATTTTGCTCATGAGTGTTGGCAATGGCTGCTGGGTAAATTAGGTTTATCTTTTGTTATTGGTAAGGATCTTGTTTCTCACTTTTGTTCTTGGCCTCTCATGTTTGCATCATCTTTCTATGCGTGCCTTTGGGTTATTTCTCCCTCTATTTTTCTCTAGAACATTTGGCTTGAACGAAATAGTAGGATTTTCAAAAAGGTGTGTTCTTCTATATCAAATGTTTTGCACAAAATTGAAGCCTCTATTTCGGAGGTGGCATTGTCATACATTTATAAGAACTTGGGTAACCAATCTTCTTTTTCCCATTGGGATAATAGGGTTACTAGGGTTTTGAAATCCCTCTTGTTCTTACCCTCTCATGGCTCAGTCTCCAAGAGTAACAAGTCCTTAGGTCAGCAGTTGTTGCCCAAGTGGAAAACTCTTCCTTGGGGACACTTCAAACTTAATTTTGATGGTGCCTCTCGAGGAAACCCTAGGAAGGCAAGGGTTGAGATGGCTATTTTTTATCATAATGCGCAACTCATTCTTGCTAAATCTCATGATATTGGTATTATTACTAATAATTTCACGGACTATCAAGCTTTATCCTTTGGCTTGGATATGGCAATTTTATTAAGGATAAAAGTCAAAGTGATTGAGGGTGACTCTAGGGTAATAATTCAGAGTGTTATGAAGAAAAAATAGAATTGATGGAAGTTGCAATATTTGCTTGATCATATTTTACAAAATTTAGATTCTTTTGATTCCTTCTTAATATGTGATTGTTACAGAGAAATTAACACAGTGGCAGATTTTCTGGCTAATCTAGCTATTGATAGCAAAGCACATTTTCCTATAGTTGATTCCAAATAAATTCCTTCTAAAGTTTGGGAAGGAGTTCAGAATGATTAAAACTTCGTATGGTTCTTTTGCAATCTGGTATCTAAATGATTTAATTCTTGGCGATTTTAAATTCCTTTCCCGCCCTCCTTGAATTGTCAGGTTTGGATTCATGTTCACTGTATGGATGACTATTGGTATATATCTGGTATTTGAAGTAGAAATTGTATTTCTATTTTATGTACTTGTGACATACGATGTCATTCATAGGGTGAGGGTGTGGATATTCATGATACATTCAAGGGTGGCGGTATGTGCGATGTAAAGTTTTGGATTTTTATCTTAAAATAGATATCGACATGTGTGAGGTGTTATCTGTTGTACATACTTGGCCTATTATTGTTTGATGATGTCTCTATACTAACTTGAAGATTGTTTTGTGTGAGTTTGGTCATGGCAGGAATGACATTGTTCTATGATGTTTGTAATCATTTTTTGGCATATGTGTTCTCTCCCATTAAGCTTACATTGATGGTTGTCAGGTTTGAAGTGTTGTTATGTATTGTGAAATATCACATCGACGCAGTTTGCAATTTGAAATGATATTTTATCTATCTTTTTTGTCATCGACAAGGTGGTAAGTTGTTGGCAGACATTTATTACTTCTTTCCATTCTTTTTGCTTAGACTATTTAGAATGTGGTAGATTGCATTTCGTTTCACATGTTCTATGGGTTGTCTTGGTGTGATTGTTTTTGCAAATGTCGAGTCTCTTGTCTTCTACAAAATATAGAGTGGTGCTTGAATCTGTGGTTCTGGAGGAAGAAAATGAGGATAATAATCAAAAGCTTGGTAAGGTTTTGAACCTGTTTTCTCCTGAGGTGGCTTATGAAATCCGCAAGCTTTTGGGGTTTTGTTGGTTGGAAATCTGTCTTAATATTTCTTACTCTAAGATTATGTCTCGATTTGTTACAATTTGTTATGATGTTTTACTTGATGTTGAATTGGTTTGTCTCCTAGTTTCCACGTTCATATTTCCAACTTTGTGTAATAGGGATATGGTTTTTTCTTCTTTGGATAGTTATCATTTTGATGTGGGGACTTTCTATTATGGTGGTTTTCTTCCTCATCATGAGCTTTTGGGTAATGGATGATATGGTCAATTATTGTTTGAATTGAGAATGGGGATGATATGTGATACCATGGATGATACCTGGGGTTCCTGCTCAGATTGTGAATAAAGCTTGGGTTGTTATAAAAGCTTTACACTCATTACTTTCTTTGAGCTTTCTTTTCTTTGCTCCTGCACTTCTGGAATTCCCTCTAAGGGTTGTTCCTCCTCCGGATGTAGCTAATGATCCTCCTGCTAAAGGCACTAGCACTTGGTTTTTAAATGTCTAATACTTTTCTATGATATCTTGGAGATGTGGTATAATTTTTTGATGCAGGTATGGGCAAATTTGGTATAGAATTCAGTTTTGACAAGCCAGGCTGAAGAATTTTTTGCTCCCCATTTGGTAAAAGCATATGGGCTTCTTGGTGTCTTTGCATGATTTTCTCGTCGAGATATTTGTTGACATCCAGCTCTTCATTTTGTAATCAGTTGAGCTTATGTTTTGTTGGATATAACCATATGATGAACTATTGTATCAAGAATTGACCTATGGGACCTCATTGTATCTCTCAAATGATTGGGTTTCGGTGGGTTATATGATCAATTGGATATGTAACAACTATTTTGTAAGGGTAGTATAGTTTGGTTTATATAAGGTGATAATCAGAGGTTTTCTTGCGGGTTCTTTCCTGCCGGTATGCCTTTTGAACCCATTGTAAAAAATTATTAAATATAATAATAAAAAATGTTTAGTGGCTTGTCCACTTTTATTGCAAAAAAAATAATAAATAGAATGAATAAATAAAATATTTCAACAATAAAACAATATAAATAAATAATAAATCAATAAAAAGGTAAATCATTAAATAATAAATAAACCATTAATACAATTAAATCTCATTAATAATCAATCTAAATAAATAAATCATCAATAAATAAATAGATGATTAATAATTTAAAATTACAAATAATTAAATCAATTAATAACCCAATTAACCAAGTAAATTAATCCAAATTGGTTTGAATAAAATCTCACAACGAAATCATTAATCTAAGGTAATCAAATAAATATCCATAATCAGCTAATTAGACAATAATCTCAATACTCAAATAAATAAACATAGACTCCCAACATCATACGCCAAAGGGGACAAACATAAAGGAATACTCTAACCACAACTTGCATCGTGGTGCAATTGACATGGTACACATCTTAGACCTAGAGTGTGTGAGGGAAACTATGTTATCTCTGACAACTTGCCATTGGGATAAAGACACGCTTAGACCAGTGAAGCCAGGTGGAGTTGATGTTTGGTACTTGCAAACCTACATCAAAGACCAATGCAACATATACAATACATATACACCATAATAAATAGACAAGTGATAGAGAGTCATGATGACATATCTCGCTCACAATGAGTGATATGGCATCGTCTCTACTCACGAAGTCAGTCACACAATAGATCATAAACATGTAGTAAGTTTAGTATCATCATAAATCATATAATCCACAAAAAAATGATCACATATAAATCCATGAATCATATAAATCCATCCACCAAGGTGATACTATGTGCCAACATCCATAAGAATCATCAAAATACCACATATCATATAATAGGTCTCCCATCATCAATCACATAAATCTCCAAAATATGATGAGTCATATGGAGTAATAATAAATCCACATAAGTCCTATCATCAATGATATCATCTAAAATAGCAAAAGAGTCATAAATAACCATCCAAATATCCATCATAAGTCTAAACAAGTCTTATCAAAATGCAAATCAAAATGCAAGTATATGAGGGGCACTATATCCTCCCCTTCTTAGGCTTGACTTACTCCTGGAAGTCACTAAGGGTTAAGTTGAATACATCCACACATCAACATAAAACTTCTTAATCCAAAACATTTCCTAGCTCAACTAAGATAATAACTTCAATGGTTTCCTTCCTATGCATCAACTACCCAAGTAAATACCCTACACACGAGATAAAACAAGTCATGAAACTCTTACTAGTTACCATAAGTATGAAATAACTTCATACTTATGGCTTGACTTACTCCTGGAAGTCGCCAAGGGTTAAGTTGAATACATCCACACATCAACATAAAACTTCTTAATCCAAAACATTTCCTAGCTCAACTAAGATAATAACTTCAATGGTTTCCTTCCTATGCGTCAACTACCCAACTAATACACTACACATGAGATAAAACAAGTCACGAAACTCTTACTAGTTACCATAAGTATGAAATGTCATTGAAATATCTTCAAGAGAACTTTTTTTAATCAAATTTTGGAAGATTAAAAACTATATTTCTTGTATCTCAGTTAGCATCTATAAGCAAAAATTACAACAACTCACATTGTTTAATCCTAACAACACTTTTTAATCATCTAGTTAAATGCAATTAAGAGAACAGATATATGTTTTACACAAATTTCTACACATAACAACATCCTTAAAAATTCAGATGTCATACAGTTTTATGAGGAAATTTTGAATAAACTTCCTTCAAGGCCAAATAGAATCAAAAGAATCTCATATTTACTAGAATTTTGTGTCCTATAATTCTCAAAGGAAAGCAACATTTGTAATATTCACCTTCTCAATTCCTACCACACTTCCACTATGCTACTCTGAAGCAAGCACTTATGCATCTATCATCCAAATCAATTATTCTAGGCATTCTAAATCATTCACTTTGCAGGATATATATATATATATATATATATATACATAAACATTCAATGAAGATATGAAATCAACTATTCCCTTTACTTTCATCTACTCACAAACTCCTCAATTAAAATGCACTGCTATCTAAATTTCATAAAATCTAACAAGTCACTAGTATATTTCATCCATTAACATGTTTTCATTTACTCAACTAATATTAGCATTACCTAATTGTTCATTAAATCTAGTGCACTTCTCCATGGTGTCCTCCCTTGCACACACTATCAGAGTTTCTAAGTGAACATGATAGAGACAACACTAACACAGAATGAGGGCCCACAACATTTGAACATACAAAATGACCACTATGGAAAACAAAGAGGAAATAAAAAGGAAAGATCCTCAAATCCAATTATTGAATCACGAAAAGAAAGAAAATTTGCCGAAGAAATCAATCAAGAATTAAAATGTGACAAGTGCCACCACAAGAACAAAACAAACAAAAGAAGAAATTACTGGCCAGTCCTAAAGAAAGAAATTCAAAATCAAATTAACTCTAATGATACTTCACAAAATCGTAAAATAACTCAAGGCAATATGACCAACTTATCCAATTCTACATCACGAGGTGACTAATATCAGTCACACCAAAAGGGAGTAACCTCTACACAACACCCAAGGGTATAATGCCATGAATGTGTTAGAGAGTGTGCACCATCATTTAAAATAAATTTTTTTGTTTATATGTCCATATTCCTTTATCATTTACTATGATACAATCCTTTGCAATAATCTAGACAAGTATTTTTTTCATGAATATACTAACATATGCAAGGAGGAAATAAAGTAGCTCATACAAGCAATACACTCATACATGATTATTGTTCTAGATATCCTATCTATAAATGATCACATTTACCGAGTTATAAAAGAAACAAATTTTATTACTTCCATCAATCACTTGATGACATACTTTAACATGCATACACCATTTCAATGTTCAATACATAGCAAACAGATGATTGGGATATTCTACACGATGTTGCTAAGCATTTGGTCAGTCATATTTTACTCTAACTAATAACTCAAAACAATTAAATCTCATTAATTTAAGTAAAATTTATTATCATATTTCTACTTCAACCATCTAAGGTCATTTCCCTACATGCCATTAACCAGTCAATTGTCTACATTAAGCATAAAACTTGATATCCTAGCCTTACTTGCCACCACGTAGTTTTCATTCAATGTCACATACAATTTAAACTACACACATATATTATCTTATCCAATCCTGATTTCCTATCATCACTTAATAATAATCCTTTGCAACTAAGCATTCCTAGCAATCAAGAATCACGGTCATCTAGTAACACAATACACTTCATACATTACACCATCAACACATCCAATTGGAATACATGAAACAAAA
The DNA here is from genome assembly GCF_030272615.1 of Cryptomeria japonica. Lineage (NCBI taxonomy): Eukaryota > Viridiplantae > Streptophyta > Pinopsida > Cupressales > Cupressaceae > Cryptomeria > Cryptomeria japonica. The sequence goes on along the minus strand of NC_081407.1, from coordinate 550,044,027 downwards.
AAATTCTTTGAGTAGGATAAGGAGATATCACCTTGTCTTAATTCATCCATTTGATCAAGTAGGACAATTCATCAAACACGCAGCTCCTACTCAAGACTAAAACTTTTATCTTGCCAAACTAAATAAAGACATAATGGTATAATTTTCTATATATGAAATGCACCAAGTTTTCACTTAGTTCTACACACATATGATAACGTTGCTTTTTAACCTATTAGTATATAAAAACTTTCTACATCATTTATACAAAAGAGATTTTATCTAATCAACTCTTCCTTAAAATAGATCATGGATACAATGCACAAGTCTCAATCTTCAAGCAATTTCATTTTATCCAAACTTTTAGATCATGGAAACAATGCACAAGTCTCAATCTTCAAGAAATTTTATTTTATCCAAACTTTTCCTTTAATATTTATGCAATACCACATTTCAAAAATGAATATCCAAAGCTCCTACTCATTATCAATAGACTCCTAAGTGCTATGATTCTTTTACCTAAATGAAGAGGAGAGGGAAGAAGAATACTACCAATTGACCAATGTATGCACATAAGAATTATGCATGAATAATTTGAAATTCCTAGGCATGTCACATTTATCATACAATGCAGGTACTCAAATCATTTCTAAGATATGCAATTCAACTTTCCATAAGGTCTCCTAAAATTACAAATGCAACTAGAAATATCAAGTCCTTTTTGAATGTTATGATTTATTCAAACAATCTTTTCTTAAATGCAGAATCACACACTTATATAAACATCCAATAGTTCCCTTGGTATCCATACTTCACTAATTAACTCCCTTAAATTTTACATAGGAGAATAAACAAAAGAGAAGGGCATCATTAAACTACCATTTCCTATGCAAATGCATTCCATACAAGTTCACCTCACAATCTTCACTAGATCTCCCTTTTTGCATAATACAAACACTCCCTCTTGCCATTCATAAGAAAATCATTGTAACAATCTCAAGTACAATGCGAATGAATAAATACCAACTCTTTCTTTTTCTATATAAATCTTATAATCTACATTACATAGTGAATAACCAATTTATCAATGAATGTACAATGAGGACTCCTCCTAAACTACTACATTGCATTCCCTTTTCAATTACATCAACAAATACATGAAGATAAATATCATAAGGGTACATAATCTGTTTTACAAGTTTCAAAGAGTCACGGTACAATGTTTTCTATTCCAAGTACATATTGAAAATCGATTTAACAAACTAACCCTATAAACATAACATTAGATAGGATAACACACACAATCTTCTTTCATTCCATAGCATGATCATCTATATAGGAAAAGCAATCTCTAATATTTAGGTAAGCACTAGAAATTACAAGAAAGAAAGGTATAGACATGACACTCATCTAGAAGGCATGCATAAGGAATGCATACACATATTGCACACAATTAAGATTCTTAGGAAAGATTAAAGAGGAACACAAACATTAACATATAAGATCTCCTAAGTTACAATGAAATTTTCCATTACAATCTCAAAGAGAAACTCAAGTCAAGAGAGCATTATAGCACACCACGCAAGGCCAACAGCAACAACCTTTAACCAGAGATCCCAGTGTTTGCAACATGGGCTCTGATACCAGATGTAATGCCCGCCAAAATACCCTTGAGAAATAATCTAAAATCTAATAACAAATGAAGATAATTTTTTATTTTAAAACATCCAACACACTATACTAAACATGAACATACATCAAAATAACATTATCTTATTGCATGAACACATATATCAACATGTATAACACCATAATGCTATGTTACACAAGCAGATTAATTCTTCCTAATCATCTACATTTATCCAAATATACTCTTGCAAACACATCCATTCCCTAGGGTATCTTAGTGGCACTACTTGACAACATTATAACATAACACTTCTCTATCTAGAAGATCTTATTCTATTATTCTCTAATCATTAGATTTTCATGCACCTAGAATAACATTAACACATATGCATAATTAATTCACATATTAATCTCTATGAAATAACTTAGATTCCATTCAACCATTTAACCCAATAAACTCCTAGTTACTCAATAAGAATCAATGCAATTATTCCATTTTCTTATCATTTATTCTACAACACAACATAACGCAATTCCATATCATGAATACAAATGCAACTCAAATACATAAAACTATTCCATTTCACTTTTGCATAGATTCCATAATCTCATATTACATAATGATCATCTGATACTACAAGGAACTCTTCTCCTAATCACTACATCATGTCTTATTACAATTTCATTTAATATTACATATAGATACCTACTACAAAGATGCATAATCACTTACATATACAAATCATCATGTACAATATCTTCTTTCCATGAACATAGAAATCATATCCAATATTAATCACACGAAGAATCCAAGAATCCACACATGCTACATCCAAGAAGAATATCCTAATGGAAGAAGGCATTAACCACCCGACCATGTGGAACCAAAAAGGAACCACCCACTGTGCTAGGAGATGACAAAGGTTCCAACTCACACTCAAGACCTAAGCTAACACCTAACGACCAAAAGATACATCAAGTCACCACAAGACTCCAACATAGGAGATATAACAACAAATACATCACATGACTAAGTCAAAGCAAATAACCTCTAGAGGCAATATCAAAAAATCAAGGCATATCGATAATGGACACATGTAGGGAAAGAGTGTCATCATAGGATATCCTCACATTAGAAGGGGCCAAGCCTCACACTGATAGACATGTGGAACCATCTCAACCTTGGAGTCATTCAAGGGAGATTGTTTTACCACTCCAACGGTCTTCCCAAGCTCATCCTGAGTGTGTGCGCTTCTAGGGATATGAGGTGGGGCCAAAACCAATTATCATCTTGTTTAATGAATTCATAAATACCCAAACCCATTAATCAATTATTAAGGTTAACACTTTCAATTACATATAAACTCTTCATGTGGTTCCATCAAGTCTAGACCCCCTCCTAGAGGTCTAATGCTCAAGACCCTAGTCCACACATGCAAGAGTCCACTCTCCCTACCATGGACCAATACCATAGGGTAGAAACACATATCCAAATGTCATAAAGCATCATCATGAAGGCCCATATTGATATAAGAGCAGTCACAATAAACTAAGTAAACATAACTCATAACCCACACTCATAGAAAGGAGCCTTCACCAAATCATCATAAAGGAAAATCCTAACATGAATGTAATCCATAAAAGATATCAAAATAAAATCAAATCCTCAATAGTGAGGCATAACACATCCCACTGGAGCCATAGAATCAATCCCTCAATGATGAGGCATTCTCCCTCTCGTCGGAGCCACATATAGCATACGAAACACCTCAATGGTAAGGTATGAACCCTCTTACTGAAGCACAAGAAATAACATAAAGAATCAAATTTAATTGAATGCAACTCTAAAAATGACAACACAGATTGCAAAAGCCTCTAGAGAAAACACAAACTCATCAAGACACAAATTCAGGCTCAAAACTGACTTTTTAGGACCCCCAAAGCAATCTAGCTCTCCCAAAATGTAGAGCAGTGCTCCTGGAGTGTAGAGTGGTGCCCCTGGTATGTGTCCCAACATTTATAGTACATGGAGTATCATTTTTGGTTTATTCTACAATGTTTTAGGGTCACAGAGCAGGGTTCTGAGTTTCGGGTCCTGCACTTGAGGTTTAGGGTTCAGAGATCTAGGTATGTTTCCCAATGCTCTAGGTAGGTTCTCTAGCACCCCTGGGATGCAGAGTAGCATTCTAGGTACGTTCTTCAGCACTCTTGGTTCCTAGAATGATGTTTTGGGTAATAAAGACCAAAAATGCTGAGAAAGAGACTCAAATGAATAGGGCACTTTCCTAGATCAATAAAGGGGTCAAACATAACACCACCAATCAACTTAGAATGTCTAAAACATGCATAAATAACTGAAGAACACCAAGATTACAACATTGCAATACTCATAAAATGAAAATAGTGAGCAAAAGTTTCTCCCACAGTGCCTGGATTGAGTTCAAAGGCACATAACATGAAGGGGAGATATGCAAAACAAAGAAACACTAAATAAGCATAAAGAACCCAAATCACTATCATAAACTCTCCCTAATGGTTTTCTCTCAGGAAATGTAACTCATAGGGAGTGAAAATACACTCAAGAAGCTCCAGCACATAGATATTCTTACTGAAACGAAGGGGAGATTCAAGATACACAAATAGGGATGACATAAAATCCAAAGTAGTGCAATTGACATCATAAAAATTCCAACATAAAGGAAATATAATGCACAATGAATACACAGGAAGCATCCCACAACCAATTTCTCAAATCTCAAAATTTCAACAATCTGCACTTCCCTTCCTAAATTATTTTCAATAACAAATTAAAAATCTTCCATCTAATTTCAAGATCTCCCAAAACAAATTCCTCAATAACCAGCAATCAATTTTCACAGGCACAGAGAGAACAATCTTTCTAAAAAATAAAACCTTCAGAAGAAGAATCACACCAACCTGCAAATGCAATCCAAAGGATGAAAAATCTGAAGATGAGCAATCCACAACAATCCTCAATCCTCAAGCCAAATCTTCAATCGAAATTCCAAATTCAAAACCAAAATCTATTGGAAGAAGAACCCGACAACCATTCTAGAAAACAAAATAAATATGAAAAACTATTTAAAACATCGAAGAATCAAAATATTCCATCATACTATATATTATACCTACCTTTACATAGTTCAAGAAAAATATTTTAAAAAATATATTTTATTTACCTACCTTTTTACCCAACCAATCAAATAAATGGGTAGGTAATATGTATTTCAAATGTAATTGCCGACAATATTTAATTTTTATTATTCATTCAATAATAATAATACTTTACCCAATAAAAGCAATTAAATAAATTAAATAGATAAGACCTTAAAATTAGGTCCCTATAATAAAATATAAAATCAAATCACAAAAAAAATCAATAAATGATTTTAATAAAGTCAATAAATCAACTCCAATAATAATAATAAATTAAATAAAGCAAACCAAAAATAAATAGAATAAATAAATAAAACATTTCAACAATAAAACAATATTAATAAATAATAAATCAATAAAAAGGTAAATCATTAAACAATAAATAAACCATTAATACAGTTAAATATCATCAATAATCAATCTAAATAAATAAATAGATGATTAATAATTTAAAATTACATAATAATTAAATCAATTAATAACCCAATTAACCAAGTAAATTAATCCAAATTGTTTTGAATAAAATCTCACAATGAAATCATTATTCTAAGGTAATCAAATAAATATCCATAATCAACTAATTAGACAATAATCACAATACTCAAATAAATAAACATAGACTCCCAACATCATACACAAAAGGGAACAAACATAAAGGAAGACCCTAACCACAACTTGCATCATGGTGCAATCGATAGGGTACACATCTTAGGCCTAGAGTGTGTAAGGGAAACTATGTCATCCTGACGAACTTGCCATTGGCATAAAGACACACTCAAACCTGTGAAGCCAGATGGAGTCGATGTCTGGTATCTGCAAACCTACATCAAAGACCAACACCACATATGCGATACACATACATCATAATAAACAGACAAGTGATAGAGAGTCACGATGACATATCCCGCTCGCAATGAGTGATATGGCATCATCTCTACTGACGAAGACAGTCACACAATAGATCATAAACATCGCATAAAATCATAAACATGGAGTAAGGTTAGTATCATCATAAATTATATAATTCTCGTAAGAAATGATCACATATAAATCCATCCATCCAGGTGATACTATGTGCCAACATCCATAAGAATCATCAAAATACCATATATCATATAATAGGTCTCACATCATCAATCACATAAATCTCCAACATGACGAGTCATATCAAGTAATCATAAATCCACATAAGTCCTATCATCAATGATATCATCTAAAATAGAAGAAGAGTCATAAATAACCATCCAAATATCCATCATAAGTCTAAACAAGTCTTATCAAAACGCAAATCAAAATGCAAGTCTAGGAGGGATACTACATTATGAGAAGTTTGTATATGAGTACCTTACATGGCCTAGTAGTTGAGATTCATCATCTTTCATAAATCTCCTTAAATTTCACTTAATGGGGGTGTTAGTGTAAATAAAGGCATTGTCAAACTAGTTAGCTAATCACCTTTCTAGTTATTGATATATGCACACTTAGTTAAGTTAAATTCAGCTATTTTATGAATTTATCTCTTTTTGTATGGTTGAGACATTTGTCGTCACTTTGTGAGACACCTAGTGCATGCATACTTTCCACTTGCTCACACGTTTACCAAGTGAGCTCATAGGTGTTGCACCTTTAAAGGGGTAGTAAGAGTTTCATTCCTACCTTCTCACCTCCACTCTCTTGCCTATAAATGTAAGTTTGATCATTGTTTTATACACTTTTCATTTTTATATGATAGACGTACTATTTTTCTCATCTTTGTTCACTTGTGGAAAATTATGAATTCACACTTTTTGGGCTTGGCTAATTTCCAATATAAAATTTTCAATTTCACGACCAAATTAAACTAATTAACAAAAATAATTATATATAACAATAAACAAAAAATCTACATTTGGTACTTAAGGTGTCATGAGTGAAGAGTAAATTAATGTAGTAAATGCCTGTTCATCTTCTAGAAAATTGCCCTCTTCAACCTTTAATTGGTGATAATGATCTCCAACACAATAGGTAGCCATGAAATGATGGTTGTTTGCATGGGCTAAATAGTGGGATGCAATGATTTAGAAAATATTTTACAATTATAGTTATCTCAAATTCTTGAAAATGGATTCTTGCTTGTAAACATCTACACCCTTTGACTAAGAAAACATTAATTAATAATATATTTGACAATAAATGAGATTTAAAGATAAAGAAAATTAAGATTGATTTGAACATGCAAAATAAAATTGAATATGAACATGTGAAATTTAAACAAAATATGTGTGTGTGCACACTCAAATGAGTTTATTATTGATGAGTAAAAAATGGGTGCATTCATAATAATTTTAAGTATGTTTTTCTATTATTTTTCCTTCAATTTCACTACCCATTCATTCATTTTACCCCATAATAAGTATGGCGTTATATTTTGGTTTCTTGGAATTTTAATATCATTTATTAACTTTCTAATAAAAATTAATAAGTTTAAAAGTTTTTTTCTATAGTTTCCATAAATAATGTGTTGCCTTATAATTGTTGTTCCAACAAGTGTGTCATCCAGTTCAATTAGACTAGTAAGTTGACTTTACCAATAGGCTGACTTTAGAAACATATTTTAAATGATATTTGAAACATAAAATTAGGGGCAATGAAGATGTGATGTGTCTTAAATTTCTAACTCATTCAACCACTTATTCAATATATGACATATCTTATAAATAAATCCACTTTGTCCTTACTATTTAATTATTCTAGAGATTCTGTTTATTTGTATCACAGCCAATTTTGTCATAGGAATACTTTGTGATGAATATGTTGGCATTGCATGAAGATTGCATTGGAGAAGTATAGTGTTGTCGTTGATGTCAATTGCAATAGGTAATAAATCCAGTAATTCTACCGGTAATGATACAGTAAAGCAACCGGTGTTGATGCAGTGAAGATCAACCGGTAACCCTTACCAGTTGAGAAACAAAACCCTAACCAATGAAGTTTGGAGATCGATTGTGATGATCTATGACCAAATGATCATCGGTGATGAAGATGCCATGTAAGCATGTTGCATGTGATAAGTTTTGAAATGGAATTGGTGCATAAGAGATAACCGTTTATCTTGGGAATAATCAAATGCATAGTATGAAGTGACAAACACGTGATGAGTTACAGATTCAATGTGTGATGATCTAGGAATGCCTAGAAGAATGTAATGTTGATTGCATGTAATCTAACGGTCAAGATTGAACTAATATGTTTGTTATCTCTATGAGATTTGTAGGGTTTGTGTTGTGTTGCCGACCTAATGTATTTGCTTATAAGGTCGATGATTTGTTTCAATGAAGTGTTGGCAATTTGGTTAAGTGTGTGAGTGATTGTTGCCGAACCAGGAGGTGTGTCTGCAGAATGTTGTGAAGGAAGATAGGAGCGATAAAGGATCTAATTAAGAAAGTAAGTGCTATTTCCAGATCAGTCAAGAACCTGTTGTTCTCTAACTTTTACAACAGTTAAATCCCTTAATTGGGTAAGCTTTAACATGCTTGTTGTTGAAATACTCTAACCAGGTGATCCATTAGCTTGGATTCGAAATCCTCCACCGAGGTTACCTTTAACATGGTATTTCCTTTAATAGGGTATTGCCTTTAACAGGGTATTTGTAGTCAATCTCTTAACCAGGTGGTCCTTAACGTGATTTGTTCCTAATAGGACATTATTGTATAAGCTTGTAACAAGGCTTGGCTCCTAACAAGGTGAACTTCAGAAGAGTTCAAAATACTTGTGGGTATTCAATCCCCACCATGGTTTTTCCCATTTGGGTTTCCACGTGAAAAGTCATTGTGTCAAGTGGTGAATGATTTTGTGGATGTGTTTTTTATATGGTTGATTTGAATGACTGGTAAATTTGCATAGATATATTTGAATGACCAGAAATGATCTGAAACATGTTTTTACTGGTATTGGTAAAGTGGTTTAAGGTTTTGTCAAATGGTATTTAAGTTTCAAGATCTGTTGCATTGTGTCACTAAGTATTAGGACAATCGGTAAAGTTTAGCAGTGCAGTTGCAGATTTGTCTGAGTGTCTAAACCGGTATACTTTATGAGTTGATTCAGAGTTGAAATTTTTTTTGGTGAAAGTTTAGTTTATTTTCTATCTATTGATTCACCCCCCCCCCTTTCAGTAGTTGACCGGATCTTTATAGTTTCATCATATTATCAATTGGTATCAGAGCATTCCAGATCCTCTTGAGTATAAGCTTAATAGCTTGAGGAAAAGATCTAGGAGAAAATGATGAAGAGAGAAGGTTTGAAGTTTAATAGACATAACTATAGAATCTGGAGTGATAGGATGAATATTTACATCAAGAGCTTAGGAAGTTAGTACTAGGATCAAGTTGTTACTAAGTATAACTTGCCTTGTGGAATTCTGACAGATGATCAGAAGAAGGAGCAACAAGAAAACAACCAAGAATTGGAGACCATCATCAGTACCTTGTTCGATTCAGAGTATGTTGATGTTCATGGATTGGAGACTACATATGAAGTTTGGAAGAAACTTGAAGAAATCTATGGTGGTGATGAGCATGTAAATATTGCCAAGGAAGAGAGTCTCAGAGGAAATTTTGATGATATGAGAATAGTTGAAGGTGAAAACATTCAACAATATGGTCAGAGAATTAAGGAGATTGTTGGAGAAATAAAAAATGTTGGAGGTACATTCGAGGATGCCACTATGGTTAGAAATGTGTTGAGAACCCTTATACCGGTCTACGCTATAAGAGTTGCAGCTATTCAAGAACTCAAATCTATTGACAAGACAAAGGTAATTCTTGACTCTATCATTGGTAAACTGACTATTTTTGAATTAAATGGTTTTGATGGAAGTGTTCAGAGGTCAGAGTCTGCATTTAAAGCCTTAGTCTCAACCCCACCGGTAAGGAAAAGGAAAGAAGCTAGTTACAGTCATGAATCTAGATCAAGTAGAGAGGTATATGATGATGATAGTCTTATGGAACTTGAAGCATTGTTGGCCAAGCAGTTACCCAGAGGTACTGGTAAGTACAGAGGTAAACTACCATTGAAATGGTTTGCATGTAACAGGATAGGGCATATTGCTGCTAACTTTCCTAACGAAGATAATGAGGAAAAATGAGAGAAATCTAGGAAGTTCAAAGGAAAGGGAAAAAGAAACTATCTAATTGCAGTGGATAGAGGCATTACAGATGATGAATCCAAAGGTGATGCAAATGAGGAAATTGTCTTTGATGCTATCAAAGAAGAGATATCATATCAAAAGGCATTGGTCTCTCACCTGGATAGTTTAGATGATTGGTTTATAGACAGTGGTTGTTCACACCACATGACTGGTGACCAGAGCAAGATTATAACATTGAAAGAATTTGATGGAGGTGTTGTCTGATTTGGGAATGACTCTCCCTACATGGTGAAAGGGAAAGGATCCATCTCCCTGAATGGTGGGTGAAATCACAATACTGGTTCCCACTTTTTGACCAACTTTGACACTTAGATGAACATTTTGAAAAAAACCTTCACTTTCTGACACTTATAACTTTTAAACTGTTAAGATTTTGAAGATGATGTAAACTAGTGATTTGTAACATCTAATTTGTAGATTCTATATATATATATATATATATATATATCTAAATTGAATAAAATTTTATTGATTTTTCCATCTCCCACGAAAAGTAGTTTTTTACAACAATCAACATTTTTTAAGAGTGATGTGCATCCTGAAATGCATAAATTTTTTCTATAAATGATAAAAACTTAATTCTTTTGAATTTTGGTTTGTAACATCAATACCTAGGGCATGCAGATGGTTTCATAGTGATATGTTGAATATTTTTTATTTTATTTAGTTTTCAACTCCAACTAATTATAATTTAGATATAAGTGTACGTTTGAACACATAACTTGTTTTATATATATCAAAATTCAATTTTATTTTATTTGTTAGAAAGAAGACATCAATACCTAGGGCATAGATATTTTTCATATTTTTTTTGAATTAGTTTACTATTTTCCCAATGCATTGAATAAAAAAGTTCATGTTCTGTGAAAAACCTACATTCATAAGAAATAAAACAAAAATATATTAATGAAATTAAATATATTAAAAATTATATTATTTGGAAAGCTTATAATAAGGACTAAATACTTAAAAAAACAAAACTTCTAATGAATTCATTTGACCCCCCAAAAGCTAATGTAAATTAGGTTTTTTATCAGCATTTGATAGATGCAAAGGAGACTCCATTGCAAGTATGATTTAGAAGTAGAGAGGTGATATCCTAGAAATTTTGATCTAAGAGACTTTGATCTAACTCTCTTCAATTAATTACTTCAAATGAGACCTCTTAAATCTTAAATCATTATATTTTCTAAAAAATATATTATTTATGAAAAAATCAGGATGTACTAAAAAGTGGGAACCAGTATTGTGAGTTCGCTCTGGTAAGAGTAGTGTAGATGATTTCTATTGGGTTGAAGGTCTGAAACACATTCTTTTGAGTGTTTCTCAACTCAATGACAAAGGTTACCCATTAGAATTCAAGAAAGGAGTTTGCAATCAACAAACAAACCAGAGGTAACTTATTTCACTTAAAACTCTAAAATCAATAGTTGTTTGATTGCAAAAGTAGAAGATAGTTGGATTTGGCATCAAAGGTTTTGCCATGTGAATTTTGATAACATTGTAAGAGTCAACAAGTCAAAATTAGTAAGAGGTTTGCCACAGTTGGACAAACCGGTGAATTCTTTGTGTAAGGAATGTCAGTTAGGGAAAATGACATCCTCAACCTTCAAAAGAATCTTTCTTAGCTAAACATTTGCCATATTTGGTTCATACTGACCTATGTGGACCAATGAGGACTAGGAGAATTAAAGGACATTGGTACTTCATGATATTTATCAATGACTTCTCAAGGATGATGTGGGTCACATTCTTGAAAGATAGGACATAAGCATTCAACAAATTTAAGGCATTCAGAGCCTTGGTTGAAAATGAAAGTGGAAGGAAGCTGAAATGTCTAATGACTGATCAAGGTGGTGAATTTACTTTAGAGGAATTCACTAGATACTATGAAGAAAATGGGATCAAGAGGCAACTATCCGCACCAAGGATACCATAGTAGAATGGTATTGCAGAAAGGAACAATCGGTTAGTAGTTGAAGCTGCTAGACTATGTTAATTCAAGGAGGTGTAGCTAAGACAATCTGGAGAGAAGCTGTCAGCATAGCTATTTACACAATGGATATTAGTTAAAAGAGGTAAAGAAAAAACACCCTATGAATATTGGTATGGTAGATCACCGAATATCAGTTACTTCAAAATTTTTGGTAGAATATGTTTTATTAAAAGAAGTGATTATATTGGTAAGTTTGATGCCAACAATGATGAAGGCATATTTCTTGGTTACTCACCAAGAGAAAAGCTTAAAAGTGCTAAAACAACTAGACTAAGAAGATCATTGAAAGTGTCAATGTCTGAGTTGATGAATTTCCTGAGAAATCAGAAGAAACCAGCAAGGAGAAGGAAGAAGAAGAACCTAACACACTATTTTTGGAACCAGAACTGGTAAAGCCAGAAGTTGGAGAACTAAACACAGAAGCTCTAGTTCAGCTGGAATAGGAAGGTCCAATGGAAGATGAAGAAAGTGAAGAAGAAGAACCTGAAAAATCAAGATCATGTTATTCCAAGGTATGTCAAACTCAATCATAGCCCTGATTAGATTATTGGAGACAAGGATGCAGGTGTGTTAACTAGAAGAAGGCTAAGAGAGAACTCTTGTATGATTTCCACCATTGAGCCTAGAACTGAAAAAGAAGCCTTTGCAGATGAAGATTGGATCAAGGAAATGGAAGAAGAACTTGATCAGATAGTGAAGAATAATACTTGGTCAATAGTACCCAAACCAGAGAACAAGAATGTCATAGGTATGAAGTGGGTATTCAGAAACAAACTGAATGAAGATGGAGTAGTGGTTAGGAATAAAGCCAAACTAGTATGTGTTACCTCATCATTCATCCTTCATAACAAGAGTAAGACACCCTATAAAATTTTATTTGAAGTCCTTATCTTTCTTGGAATTCCTCGGTTCAAATCCTTAATCCATTTGTAGATTGTCTTTAAATCTGAAATGCCAAGTTTTACTAATCAACTTGAACCCCGTGAACTCATTGAACCATTTTGAGGTAGGTTCATAAAGTTCATTTTGGTTCCATAGGTTCTTAGGTGTCTAGGAGGTTTTCATACTAACATTCACTCAAAGTGTTTTGCAGGGGTTCATTTACTGGTCCTGCTCGGTGATGTGTTATTTCATCTCTCTCCAGGTGTTGAACTCTTTGAACCTAGTTCAAATGGTTCGAGGGTGTTCAACATGTTCAACACAATTCTAAGGGTCAACAACACTTAACATAGTTAATTCTTTCAGAAGAGAATTTTTCTTGGCATGGTGTACGCCTTGAACTGCTTGAACCTCAGTGAAGTCTGTTCAGATTGTTCATGCGTGTTAAAATCAAGTGGGTCCCTTGAGCTTAAAAAAAAACATGATGGTGCACTTATTGCCAAGTATGAGGAAGGTCAAACCATATCTCGGGTGACATCAACTATTTATGTTTTTGAGGCAAGTAATCATTTTGGGAATTGGCGGTGATTTTAAAAACATCGCCATGCATTCAATGCATGCGTGTGATGTCCAATCCACAAGATCGAGACATTCAAACTAATGATTGGAATTAATGCACTTAATATGTACGTATGATTGCTTTTGCTATAAGGTATGAAGGGATTAACCCTCTGAAAATTTGTTCCTCATTGCTGCGGAGTCACTTTTCTTGGATAGAAGGTTTGTTTGTTGGTAGTCGTTAGATTGCTCTCAACTGTGAAGGTGAGTTTGTTTCCTGTCCTCTTCAGTGATTTTTACCTGATTACTAGTTCGTAAACTTTTCTCCCACCCAATCAATCACTGAGTTCAACACAGATAGAATCGGGAACTAGAATAATGTAGCAAAATATTGGTTGAAAGTTCCCCAAAGGGGTGGTACCAAATTGCCCAAGAATTCCAACAAGAACCATATGCTTCCTCACATTCATGATGTCATGTTACTCTTGCACCAAGTCAGAGGCTCGATGGAGGCCTATAATTTCGATGACTGGATTTATTGCTATGTGCAGATGGTATTAGAAGGAAAGCAATACCTCGATTGGGCAAAGCTGATTGTCGATTCCATGAGGGAGCAACTGACTATGGTGAAACAGTTTAAGAAAAATTTCTTCATGTCCTCATATCTGATATATTGCTTGGCATGTGTTAAGGAGATAGTGGGAATACCTAGGAAGCTCACTAAGGGAGAGGTCTCAGTATATGATTTTTACCCTATGTTACAAAAGGATAATGCCTTGCAAGACTTTAGGAGGGTACATAATGCCTTCCTAGGAGATTTGTATTACGAATTAAAGAACATGAAAACCGAGAGGATGTCTAAGGATGCACAGACATTGGTGAAGAGATTTGGTAGTTTCTTTATCTAGTTCCCTCACTTTTGCTACATAAGAGTAGGCGGTTTTGAGGAAGAGCCCTTCAAACTTCCTCATGTTTGTTCAGATTGTTTTATTTTAGCAGAGATTTGTAGGCAGCTGGCTACCATGATTAAGAAGGCTCAGCCCAGGGATAAATGGGAGGATCATTTTCCTATTCAGTTGGGAATTTTATCCTGCAGTTCAATATCAGATGCTTTGAGCATTGGAGCAGACTTGAAAAACTTCAATTTCTCATTGTACTATGAAAGAAAAGGCTTTAACAATAAAGGTTTCTCACGAAGTCTTGGTCTAATGTCATATCTCCCAATTCCACAACTAGAGGACTTCTGGGAAGATTGCAGTGATGAGCTCAAGGTGTTCAAGAGGGCAAACATGAGAATGGTGTTAGAGCAAGTGATTTCGCTGCAAGTGAAGCTTGACATAATGGGCTTGAAGAAGATTATCTAGAGCTATTTGAACCTGGATACTTAGTCCAAGCTGAAACTGAAGTGTCCTACGTCAACTAGGATGGGGAAGAAGAGGATGATATATAGCTAAAAACAAAAAGGGTTTTGGAGAGAACAACAGAATGGGTTGGTAGGAAGAGAGCAGCGAGATTAGGCACCTTGTCTAAATCTGCGAGAATAGTGAGGTCACTCTGCATTCACCAAAGTGTTTTTCTAATCATGCTTCTATGCCTGCTCATGTGGGTAAGGATAAAAAGCCATCTCACATTAAGCACCAGCCTAATCCAGCTCTAGACTTCCCTGCTCCTCGACATACCAGGTCACGAAGTGCTGCGCAGAAAAGAATGGACCAAACTAGGGATACAGAGGCGAAGGATAAAATTATTGATGCTCAGATATTTGAAGTTGAAGATCTTGACAGTGGCATTGTTATTACCATGGATTCCCATGTGGTTACCATAGCCATGATGCCACCCTCTAAAGTGATCGGGGGAACAACCAGTTCAAGTGCAACTCCTAAGTGGCTAACCACTTTGGTAAACAAAAAATGGAGTTTCATTCCCGTGACCACTCTAATTCAGGACATGGTAGTTAAGTACACAGAGAAGGGCCCCAAGCCAAAGAGGTTCAAAACAACTACCCGACTGGATAACAATGAAGGAACCAGAAAGTTGGTTGTTGAGATTGCCTCATACAAGCCCAAGGACGAAGATAAGGAGGTCAATGCAGAGGATTTTGAGATCACCAAGGTGGAGCTCGGAAACATGAGTAGGGATTTAGATAATCATTTCTTCTAGGTATCAGCTAAGAAAATGCTAACCAGGTCGAAAAAAAGATGGGCAGGAGAAGAGAGAGCTAAAGCAGCATATAAACATTATCGCTCAAATCATTGATAGGATCGGTTGCTTCAGAGCACTTCCCATATCCCATGCTATAGAGAACTTTGATCCTACTTCACCAGAAAATAAAAATATAATGAGTCAGGTTGAACGAGCTAAAAGCATTGCAAAGGCTATGGAGAGATGGATCGAAGGAGTAATTAAAGATAGAGAAAAATATATCACAAGCTCTCAGAAGTTATGTGGTGAGATACAGAGCCTCATTGCAGAAATTCAGAACCAGATTTTGCCATGGGAGAAAGAGGAACATAAATGGGAGAATGTCTTGCCTATGCTCACTAAAATAGAATAGTATGGAGCCACCAGATTCCTGACAGAGCATTCAATCAAGTTGGTAACAGATGAATGCCAACTCTTTGTATTGAAGAAGACCATAATGTGGCGGGTACTCACCTTCAAATCTATGATTTCCAATGCCAAGACTTCTGTGTATGAACTTCAGGACCTCCAATGCAGTTTACTTAATGACATCAAAGTGGTTAATCCGGACCATGATTGGCAGTTGGGGATTTGTGGGCTGAACACGTAGGATGCGATAAAGGCTTTCAGGCTATACATGGAGAAAATTAAAGCTAAAGGCAAGTTCACCCCTGAAGATATAACACAAGTTGCCCGGATTGAGTCCATGATATTTGTCAGTAACAATCATTTACCGAAGCATACCGAAAAGATGGTGAAGCACAGATGGAACAAAGAAGCTGCAAAGGAAAAACTTAATGCTATGAAGAATCCAAACCAATCTATAATCCAGGAAGTTGCAACTGCCCACGATGCCCAGGAAGGTAGAGGAGAAGATGATGATGGAAAAGCAACATAATGCATTGATTAAGGCTCTGTTTTTATGTATTTTTCATGATTATGCAAATGATTTTGGGACATCTATCCCAAATATACTTTGTTGGTTTTCATAACTGATTTAGAGGAGGTCAAGTTTTCAGGGAGACCTCCTTTGTTCTAAAGACTATAAATTAGATTAAGATAGAGGGAATAGGGGTTAGATTTTGGCTAGAATTTTGTTAGTTTACTTAGTTTTCTTTCTGTTTTTTTTTAGAAGTTCTATTTTGTTGAAGGAAGTCATGAGACTTTGGAAATCTGAAATTGAAAAGGATTTATACCTATATTGATGTGTCTTTGTCACAGAAGATATATATAAATATAAAAGATCGAGTTGTTTTTAGGAGAAGGAAAACCTTTGAGTTTTGAATATGTGTAGTGATATATCTTTGCATATAGTGATCTAATCAAACGACAGTGATCGCCTTTCCAATGCAGAATATTATTATTATTTTGGGACTCCTTCCTGTGAGATTTTAAAAGACATGTGTTTGAAAAGAGATTTTATTTCTCTCATCTATTTTTATTTATGAACTGTTAAGCTGGTGATTTGAACTTTGTTTTGATCACTTCCATTTCTCATGTCAAAGCATTTTGAAGATTAATTTTTCTCTGGAATATGTATAAATCATTAGCCTCTCATCTAAGAATGAAGTAGGTAGCCTTACGTGCTTTCAGGTAAAAAGCATTCCAATTAAAATTAATTATATTATTCCCTGAATAACTAATGGAGGGAGTTGTACCTATCAAAAAATTCAGAGGGAAGTAGTATATGTTACACTTACCCAGCTGTTTAGTTTAACTTTTGTCTTTTAAAGAAGGCGACAAAGTGTGAAATTAATTAATTTGAGGATAGGCAAAAATCCATTCACTAACAAATTTTTGGCGACTCTACTAGGGAGACGTCGAACATTCAATAGATCAGCGTGCTACGAGCATGTTAGAATTGAACTCTTAATCAACAATATCAACAGGTTTTCTTTGTCTGAGACAAATTTCCATAACTCAGGAATATTTTTGAGGTCAAAAGAATTGTTTAAAGATCTTAGAAATCCTAGGGATGACAACACTGGATTCTCGTCCTTATACCAGATCACAAAGGAGAGAGGGAGTAACTGATAGTTATTTTGAAGAATTGCAAGGGTTATCATGTGCCACAAATTTCACTCCCAAGAGAAATTCTAAAAGTAGACCTTCCTCTCCTATCAGAACCACTTCTATACCTTCCTCTTCTAGCCACTGGCAAGCACTAACGCTTACTGGAATTCAAGCCCCCCCTGTAACTATTTACCCTATTTTCATTATGGCCCAACCATGGGGTGCCGCAGTCGAGCCTCTTGCCCTCGGAGCCCATAATCCACTTCCAAAAGGAGCAAGGGATGTTTTACCTAAGTTAATGGGGATGGAAAAGTCATGGTTGAAGAACACTTGAATTCTTTTAATGTAGCTACTGGGATATTGGCAGTACAACATGAGGATGTGGATGTTAGGATTTTTGCTCAGACTCTTACCGAGGGGGCAACAAATTGGTTCAGTCATCTGCAAGCAGGATCTATAACTAATTGGCAAACAATGAAAACTGCTTTTGAGAAATGGTTCAAGAGTGCTGATGATGAGCACTCACTATTGGCTCAACTCGCTCAAATGAAAAAAGAGATTCATGAGCCAATCAGGGACTATGTAGCCAGGTATAATAAGATTATCCATAAAATTCCCCAGGCTAAAAGACCAATTGCTAATAATCAACAATATTTCTTTTTAAACTCTATGCCTCCCGATGTTGGTTTCCATCTCAAAAGAAGTAGGCTAGCCGATCTTGATACTGCACAAAATCAGGCTATAGAACTCGAAGATGATCTAATAATAGCCGGGAAATGGTGAAAGGATGTGCAAATCCCTCAAGGTCAACCTCAAGCTTCCACCTCTTCAATTGATCCAATTTTTCAAAGGCTAGTCAATGATATGATTTCTTTGAAGAGGTAGATACCGAAACCTAGAGTTTCCTACCCATAGCCATACCAAGATATAAGCAGAAAACAACCAAACCAGTATAATTATGGGCGACCTTTGCAATTGCCTTCTGCCCTGCAAAGATTGCAGATAGAGGCCCCTCCTGATAAGGGTTCTATGTGATCTTTTCACCTCACTACAGATCATGATGGGAGTTCTTGTCCTGATATGATAAGGCATGTTCAAATGAAAAACACAAAGGATGAACTAGGTGAGTTCACTGAAGCAGAGAAAATTCAAGAAGTACCTAGCGACTCTGGATCATTCTACCTTGAATATGAGTCACATTTAGAAAGAGGTGGTAATATTTTGGCAACTCTTGAAGATCCTGCGTGTGCAATCCTTACAAGAAATCAATGTGCCTCTCAACCTGCTCCTTTTGCAAGCTCTTCTAGAGCTAATTTCAAAGGTAAAGACCCCACAAGTAATCATTTTTCCTCTCATACTAAAACTCCTAAAGTTAAGATTTTACAAAGAAATCTTGAAAATAAAAATAATTCTTCTTCTTTCTCCTCCTTTGATATAATTGAATTTTGTAAAGCTTCAACTATTCAAGTTTCTACTGCTGAATATTTGAAACTGAACCCAAAGGAACTAGACAAACTGGTCAAGTATGTGAAAAGAGATTCTTCTTCAAAATCCTTAGTGCATAAATGTGTGGGGGATAGTGATTTGTTTTCTATTGAAAAACCTGCATCTGTTCCATGCCCTTCTACTAATTTGGTTAATCCATGTTCTTTTCATAATGTTGAAGATAGACTTGACATTGAATTTCTAAAACCCGAACCTTTTTACATTTCTCTTCTCTTGAATGGTCAGAAGCTTAGCAATTGTATAATAGATTCAGGAGCATTAGATAACATAATGCCTTCATCATTGCTAGGTCTTTAGGTTTAACACTCACTAAGACATTTGGGAGATGTTTTTCAATGGATGGGAAGTAGGTCCCTCTTATTGATCAGGTAAAAGATGCTCAGGCAGTGCTAGTAGCATGTCCTAATAAAAGGGTAAAATTGACTATTTTGGTTGCTGACATTGCTGCAAGTTATGGGATGCTCTTAAGTAGAACTTTCTGTAAAGAGCTTGGAGGTGAAATTAAGATGGACTGGTCAGAAGCTATCATTCCATTTGGGAAATAGAAAATCAAACTTGAACCCGAACCGAAAAATAAATACACAGTCTTTCCCTCTAATAATCCCAAAGCCCAGATTCTATTCCAAGAATGTGAATTTGGAAACTATCTCATCCTTGCACCTGATAAAAAAGAATTTGAAGAAGCAGTTGATGAGCATGGCGATTTGTGGTAGATGGAATTTGATGGAAGTTGCGCCAACTCTAGTTCTGGAGTAGGAGTAGTTTTGTTCTCCCTTAATGGTAACATTTTTCCTTTTTCTTTCAAGTTGGATTTCAAGAATACTAATAACACTGCATAGTATGAGGCATTACTATTAGGATTAAATGAAGCCAAGTGTAAGGGTATTAAACTGGTCAAGGTTAAAGGGGATGCGGAGTTGATTGTCCGATAGGTAAGAAATGTCTATTCAGTTAAGAATGATAGATTGAAACATTATAGAAATAGGGTTTGGGATGAGATAGAGTTTTTTGATGCTTTCTCAATTGAAGCTATACCAAGGGATCAAAACACTAGGGTGGATTCGTTGGCCATTTCAGCTTCTCTTTTGTTACCACACCCAGACTTTAAGGATAATTCTTATAGGATTGAGATGATCTATAGGCCTAGTGTCCCTGATAACGTAAACCAATGGCAAGTATTTCATACAAATGCTCAGATCAAAGATTTTCTATAGTGCGTTCGTTCTTTTTCCCAATCATATTTTGAAGGTTCCGAAGATAGTTGTAAGGAATTTAGTCTGGATCCAGGTATTGATTCTGAAAATAATTTCATTCAGATTAAAGGGAACAAAATTCCAAAAGGGCTAGTGACTCTAGAGAGGTTTTTCACCCGAGATGATTTGTACATAGGCAAGAAAGCTCCTGAGGATGGTAGGAAAGGAAGTTGTGAAAAAGATTAATCTTGGTGATGAATCTAATCCTAAAATGGTAACGATTAGCAAATGTTGCTCTTCTGAGGAAAAATGAATACTTAGTGGGATACTGAAGGAATACATTGATGTATTCGCTTGGTCCTATGAGGATTTGAAGGAGTTTAGGAATGGGAATTTTCAACATCAAATTCCGTTGAAGCCTAGTGTTTCTCCTTTCAGACAAAAATTGAGAAATTTCAATCCCATAATGGCAGACGCAATTTTTAAAGAGGTAGATAAAATGCTTAAAGCCAGAATTATATATCCAATTCATCACTCTACCTAGGTAGCCAATATTGTGCTCGTGAGGAAGAAGAATGGGGAAATTCGGATTTGTGTAGATTTTCGCAATCTGAATCAAGCAAGTCTTAAGGAAAACTATGCTTTACCCAATATGGATCATATTTTATAGTATCTAGGTTAGAAAATAATGTCAATGTTAGATGGTTTTTCTAGTTACAATCAAATTAGTGTTGCAGAGAATGAGCAGCACAAGACAACATTCATCACTCCATGGGGAACATTTGCATATAATCGTATGCCATTTGGTTTGATAAATGTTGGAGCAACTTTTCAAAGGGCCATGGATTCTTCTTTTAGGGATTTTCATGATAAAATTATTGTTGTTTACCTAGATGACTTGACAGTGTTTTCTAAAGAGAGGAAGAATCATCTCAAAGATCTGAGGGCGGTTCTGCAATGTTGTCGAGAGCAAGAAATCTCCTTGAACCCAAAGAAGTCAGTTTTCTGTGTAACTGAGGGTAAATTGTTGGGGCATATCATTTCAAAAGAAGGTGTCAAGATTGACCCTGAGAGAGTCAATGTAATTCAACATCTCAACTTACCTTCAAACCGGACTGGAGTAAGGTCTTTCTTTGGCCAGGTGAATTTCCTAAGATGGTTTGTACCTGAATTTGCAAAAACTACCAAGCATATCATCAGCTTGTTGAGCAGAAGGCATCCTTTCAAATGGACTGAAGAAGCCAAAGAAGTTTTTGAAAGAATCAAGAGTTCAGTTGCTAATGCGCCAACTCTCATCAACCTGGATTTCAAAAAGGATTTCATTATATACTGGTATGCCTCAAAACATACAATGTCGGAAATATTGCTACAAGTCGATGAATATGGGATTGAAGCACCTATAGCATTCATGAATGTTCCTCTCAAGAAGCATGAGCTTAGGTATTCGCTCTTAGAGAAACAAGCCTTTGTTGTGGTTAAAGATATAAAATAATTTTGGTACTACATTTTGCACTCTCATTCTATGGTTTTTGTTCCAGATTCTGCGGTGAAAAGCATTTTAACTCAGCAAGAAGTTGGACTCAATAAAAGAGCGACATGGGTGACAAAAATTTAGGAATATGATCTAGACATTTGCCCTACAAAGATGGTTAAAGGACAAGGCTTATGCAAATTAATAGCAGAAAATAACATGGAAACAAAAAAAGAGTTACCATTGACCCTATTTATTGGATTGCAAGATACGTGGTTTTCTGATGTAGCCTACTATTTGACTTACGGCAGCTGCTCAAGTCATTTGTCAGCCAAGGAGCAAAGGAATCTCAAGTTAAAAGCAGCTAAGTATGTTATTTGGCAAGATGTTCTGTACAAAAAAGGTTTGGATGGTACTTATTTAAGGTGTGTGGATAAGCCTCAACAACAAAAGCTTCTGGAAGTTTATCATGATGAAACCCGCAGCGGGAATTTTTCATCCTCTGTGTCTGCCTTTAAGATTCTGAGAAATTGCTTTTATTAGCCTGGTATGTTTCAGGATGCATATGTTTATGTTAAGGGATGTGAAAAGTGCCAACTCTTTTCTGGGAAACCACATTTAACCGCTCTGCCTTTAAGGCCCGTGGTAATAGATGAACCCTTCAAACAGTGGGGTATTGATTTCATTAGGCCGATAAATCCTTATTCTAGTGCTGGTCACATGTACATTTTGATGGCAACAAATTATTTTACTAAGTGGGTGGAGGCTATTCCCACTAAGAAGGCGAATTCAGAGGTCGTATGTAACTTTCTCAAGGATTGCATTCTGGTCCGTTTTGGGGTCCCTCAAAAGATTGTTGCAGATAATGCATCGTATTTCTCCTCTGAAGAACTAACTATGTTTTGCTATGAACATCAAATTTCTCTCTCACATTCCTCTTATTACTTTCTACAAGGAAATGGATTGGCAGAATCAAGCAACAAGAACCTGGTAGCAATTATGACGAAGTTGGTTGATGAAAATGCTCAAAATTGGCATAAGAAGGTATATGAAGCCTTATGGGTGGACAGAATTATGCCTAAAAGAGCCATTGAAATGGCACCTTTTGAGCTTGTGTATGGGATTGGCATGAAAATTTCTTTACCCCTAGAATTATCGGCAACCAAACTTCAAACAGTAATCGAAGATTCCTTTTTCCATAATGCTCTAGAGAAGAGGGTTATGTATTTGATGAAAATGGAAGAAGAAAGAGAAATGTTAGTGGATAGAATTACTAAGAATCAGAATAAAGTGAAGAAAATATTTGACATGAGAGCTCGGCCAAGAGGTTTCCTTAAAGGAGATGAAGTACTGTTATGGGATAAAAGGAAAGAACCAAAGGGTGCCCACGGTAAATTTGACTCATTATGGAAAGGCCCATTCAAGATCTGTGAAGTGGTGGGACAAAATGCTTTTAGACTCAACTATTTTGATGGAATGGTTATGCCCTATACCTACAATGCACAAGATCTCAAGCTCTACAAACTATGAAATCTGTGATCAAGAGTTCCTGTATATAGTAGTTTAGGTGTTTTGTTTTGTGTCTATTTAGGTGTGAGTCCTCTTTTGTTCCCCTATCTATTTTTGGCTATGCAAAACCAGAGATTTAGAGTTCTTTGCATTTTCCTTTGCAAAATACAATCCCCAGTCAGAGCCCATGTTACCTCGCCATTCATCCTTCATAACAAGAGTAAGACACCCTATAAAATTTTATTTGAAGTCCTTATCTTTCTTGGAATTCCTCGGTTCAAATCCTTAATCCGTTTGTAGATTGTCTTTAAATCTAAAATGCCAAGTTTTACTGATCGGCTTGAACCCCATGAACTTATTGAACCATTTTGAAGCAGGTTCATAAAGTTCATTTTAGTTCCATAGGTCCTTAGGTGTCTAGGAGGTTTTCATACTAACATTCACTCAAAGTGTTTTGCAGCAGTTCATTTACTGGGCATGCTCGGTGATGTGTTATTTCATCTCTCTCTAGGCGTTGAACTCTTTGAACCTAGTTCAAATGGTTCAGGGGTGTTCAACATGTTCAACACAGTTCTAAGGGTCAACAACACTTAACATAGCTAATCCTTTCAAAAGAGAATTTTTATTGGCATGGTGTACGCCTTAAACTACTTGAACCCTAATGAAGTCCGTTCAGATTGTTCATGCGTGTTCAAATCAGGTGGGTCCCATGAGCTTAAAAAAAACATGATGGTACACTTATTGCCAAGTATGAGGAAGGTCGAACCATATCTTGGGTGATGTCAACTGTTTAAGTTTTCGAGGCAAGAAATCATTTCGAG
This sequence comes from Cryptomeria japonica, assembly GCF_030272615.1. Taxonomy (NCBI): domain Eukaryota; kingdom Viridiplantae; phylum Streptophyta; class Pinopsida; order Cupressales; family Cupressaceae; genus Cryptomeria; species Cryptomeria japonica. The sequence continues at coordinate 550,019,930 of NC_081407.1, read as the reverse complement.
AACTGGCAGTGATTTCAAAAATGCCGCCATTCATTCAATGCGTGCATGCGATGTCCAATCCACAAGCTCAGCACATTTAAATCGATGATTGGAATTGATGCACTTAATATGTATGTATCATTGCTTTTTCTATAAGGTATGAAGGGATTAACCCTTTGAAAATTTGTTCCTCATTGCTACGAAGTCACTTTTCTTGGATAGAAGGTTTGTTTGTTGGTAGTCGTCAGATTGCTCTCAACTGTGAAGGTGAGTTTGTTTCCTATCCTCTCCAGTGATTTTTACCTTCTTTTCCTCTCTCATAATAGAATTTGCTAAGAAAATAAGGCTTGCATTCATGAGTTATGAAGTCCACATTGCACCTTTTCGGGAATGTTTTTAGTCTTGCATGTATAGAGCCCATAGTCAATGATACAGACTTAAAAGGGGAGAATCTTGAAGTTTTAAAGGAAAGGGTGTTCAACGGAATTGATGGTTCCTTTGGTCTGGAAATTCTAAATAGCGGTCTCATAGAGGCGGTAGCCTTCCCCCCAGCTATCCCTTGCCAAAAACTGGTTAGAGAATGTATTGCTAGGTATGATCCAATTGCCGAAACCATCAGGAGAGATAATGGTGAAACCCTCCTTGCCATTAATCGCGAGGTAATTTCCTCTATTTTGAGACTACCTGATTACCAGTTCTCAAACTTTTCTCTCGCCCAATCAATCACTGAGTTCAACGTAGATAGAACCGAGCACCAGAATAATGTAGCAAAATATTGGTTGAAAGTTCCCCAAAGGGGTGGTTCCAGATTGCCCAAGAATCCCAACAAGAACCATATGTTTCCTCACATTCATGATGTCATGTTACTGTTGCACCGAGTCAGAGGCTCAGCAAAGGCCTATAGTTTCAATGACTGGATTTATTGCTATGTACAGTTGGTATTAGAAGGAAAGCAATACCTCGATTGGGCAGACCTGATTGCCGATTCCATGAGGGAGTAGCTGAGTATGGCCAAACAGTTTAAGCAGAATTTCTTCATGTCCTCATATCTGATATATTTTTTGGCATGTGTTAAGGAGATAGTGGGAATACCTAGGTATCTCACTAAGGGAGAGGTCTTGGTATATGATTTTTACCCTATGTTACAAAAGGATAATGCCTTGCAAGACTTTAGGAGGGTACATGATGCCTTCTTGGGAGATTTGTATTACTAATTAAAGAACATGAAAACCAAGAGGATGTCTGAGGATGCACATACATTGGTGAAGAGATTTGGTAGTTTCTTTATCCAGTTCCCTCACTTTTGCTACATAAGAGTAGGCCGTTTTGAGGAAGAGCCCTTCAAACTTCCTCATTTTTGTTTAGATTGTTTTGTTTTAGCAGAGATTTGTAGGCAGTTGGCTACCATGATTAAGAAGGCTCGGCCCAGGGATAAATGGGAGGATCATTTTCCTATGTAGTTGGGAATTTTATCTTGCAGTTCAATATCAGATGCTTTGAGCATTGGAGTAGACTTGAAAAACTTCAATTTCTCATTGTACCATGAAAGAAAAGGCTTTGACAATAAAGGTTTCTCATGAAGTCTTGGTCTAATGTTGTATCTCCCAATTCCACATCTAGAGGACTTCTGGGAAGATTGCAGTGATGAGATCGAGGTGTTCAAGAGGGAAAACATGAGAATGGTGTTAGAGCAAGTGATTTCGCTGCAAGTGAAGCTTGACATAAATGGGCTTGAAGAAGATTATCTGGAGCTATTTGAACCTGGATACTTAGTCCAAGATGAAACTGAAGTGTCCTACATCAACTAGGATGGGGAAGAAGAGGGCGATATATAGCTAAAAACAAAAAGGGTTTTGGAGAGAACAATAGAATGGGTTTGTAGGAAGAGAGCAGCAAGATTAGGAACCAAGTCTAAATCTGTGAGAAATAGTGAGGTCACTCTGCATTCACCAAAGTGTTTTTCTAATCATGCTTCTATGTCTGGTCATGCAGGTAAGGATAAAAAGCCATCTCACATTAAGCACCAGCCTAATCTAGCTTTGGACTTCCCTGCTCCTTGACATACCAAGTCATGAAGTGCTGCACAGAAAAGAATGGACCAAACCAAGGATATGGAGGTGAAGGATAAAATTCTTGATGCTCAGATATTTGAAGTTGAAGATCTTGATAGCGATATTGTTAACACCATGGATTCCCATGCAGTTACCATAGCCATGATGCCACCCTCTAAAGTGATCGAGGGAACAACCAGTTCAAGTGCAACTCCTAAGTGGCTAACCACTTTGGTAAACAAAAAACGGAGTTTCATTCCCTTTACCATTCCAATTCAGGACATGGTAGTTAAGTACATAGAGAAGGGCCCCACGTGAAAGTGGTTCAAAACAACTGCCCGATTGGATAACGATGAAGGAACCAAAAAGTGGGTCGCTGAGATTGCCTCATACAAGCCTAAGGATGAAGATAAGGAGGTCAATGCAGAGGATTTCAAGATCACCAAGTTGGAGCTCAGAAACATGAGTAGGGATTCAGATAATCATTTCTTCTAAGTATCGGCTAACAAAATGTTGACCAGGTCAGAAAAAGATGGGCAGGAGAAGAGAGAGCTAAAGCAACATATAAACATTCTCGCTCAATTCATTGATAGCATTGGTTTCTTCAGAGCACTTCCCATATCCCACGCTATAGAGAACTTTGATCCTACTTCACTTAAAAATAAAAAGCTAATGAGTTAGGTTCAATGAGCTAAAAGCATTGCAGAGGCTGTGGAGAGATGGATCAAAGGAGTAATTAAAGACAAAGAAAAATATATCACAAGCTCCCAGAAGTTATGTGATGAGATACAGAGCCTCATTGCAGAAATTCAGAACCAGATTTTGCCATGGGAGAAAGATTAACATAAATGGGAGAATGTCTTTCCTATTCTCACTAAAATAGAAGAGTATGGAGCCACCAAATTCCTGACAGAGAATTCAATCAAGTTGGTAATAGATGAATGCCAACTCTTCGTATTGAAGAAGACCATAATGTGGCGGGTACTCACCTTCAAATTTGTGATTTTTGATGCCAAGACTTTTGTGTATGAACTTCAGGACCTCTAATGCAGTTTAGTTAACAACAACAAAGTGGTTAATACAGACCATGATTGGCAGTTGGGGATTTGTGGGCTGAACACGCAGGATGCGATAAAGGCTTTCAGGCTATACACGAAGAAAATTAAAGCTAAAGGAAATTTCACCCCTGAAGATATAACACAAGTCGCCCAGATCGAGTCCATGACGTTTGTCGATAACAATCAGTTATTGAATCATATCGAAAAGATGGTGAAGCACAGATGGAACAAAGAAGCTGCAAAGGCAAAACTCAATGCTATGAAGAATTTGAACCAATCTATAATCCAAGAACTTGCAATTTCCCACGACGCCCAGGAAAGTGAAGGAGAAGATGATGATAGAAAAGGAGCATAACGCATTGATTAAGGCTTTGTTTTTATGTATTTTTCATGATTATGCAAATATTCGAGACATCTATCCCAAATATACTTTGTTGGTTTTCATAACTGATTCGAAGGAGGTCCAGTTTTTAGGGAGACCTCCTCTATTCTAAAGATTATAAATTAGATTCAGATAGAGGGAATAGGTGTTAGATTTTGTCTAGAATTTTGTTAGTTTACTTAGTTTTCTTTTTCCTTTTTTAGAAGTTTTTTTTTGTTGAAGGAAGTCATCAGACTTTGGAAATCTGAAATTGAAAAGGGCTTATACCTATATTGATGTATCTTTGTCATAGAAGATATATATAAATATAAAAGATCATGTTATTTTTGGGAGAAGGAAAGCCTTTGAGTTTTGAATCTGTGTAGTGATATATCTTTGCATATATTGATCTAGTCAAACGACAATGATCGCCTTTCCAATGCAGAATATTATTATTATTCTGGGACTCCTTCCTGTGAGATTTTAAAAGATATGTGTTTGAAAAGAGATTTTATTTCTCTCATTTGTTTTTATTTATGAACTGTTAAGCTGGTGATTTGAACTTTTTTTTGATCACTTCCATTTCTCATGTCGAAGCATTTTGAAGAATATTTTTTCTCTGGAATATGTATAAATCATTAGCCTCTCATCTAAGAATGAAGTAGGTAGCCTTACATGCTTTCAGGTAAAAAGAATACCAATTAAAATTAATTATATTATTACCTAAATAACTAATGGAGGGAGTTGTACCTATCAAAAAATTCAAAGGGAAGTAGTATATGTTACACTTACCCAACTGTTTAGTTGAACTTTTGTCTTTTAAAGAAGGCGACAAAGTGTGAAATTAATTAATTTGAAGAAAGGCAAAAATCCATTCACTAACAGTATGCAAAGGATATGCACAAGAGGAAGGTGAAGACTATGGTGAGACATTTGCACCGGTAGAAAGATTGGAAGGATTAAGGACTCTACTTGCATTTGTAGCATACAAAGGATTTAAAATATAACAGATGGATGTTAAGTCAACATTTTTAAATAGAATATTGGAAGAAGAAGTCTACATAGAACAACCAGATGGTTATGCATCAACTAAAGATAAGGATATGGTGTGCAAGATATGTAAGGCACTATATGGTTTGAAACAAGCACCAAGAGCATGGTATGAGAGACTGTACTCTCACTTAGTAAAGATAGGTTTTCAAAGAACCAGTGAAGATAGTAATATTTATCTCAAGACTGAAGGAGATAAAATACTGGTAAGTGAGGTATTTGTTGATGATATCATTTTTGAGGGAAATGATGATATGTGTCATGATTTTGCTAATGAAATGAAGAATGAGTTTGATATGTCATTGGTAGGTGAGATAAAAAATTTCATAGGTCTGCAAATCCAACAAATGAAGGAAGGTATTTTTATCACACAATCCAAGTATGTGAAGGAAGTGTTGAAAACTTTTGGAATGGGATATTGTAAACCAATTGGAACACCAATGGTTACAGGCTGTAAATTATCAAAGGAAGATGATTCTACACCAGTTGATTAAAAGGAATACAAGTCCATGATAGGTAAGCTACATTATGTTGTCCGCAACAAACTAGACATTGCTCATGTAATAGGATTGGTTGCCAGATTTCAGGAAAGCCCAAAGGAGTCACACATGGTTGCCAGATTTCAGAAAAGCCCAAAGGAGTCACACATGGTTGCCACCAAAAGAATTTTCAGATACTTGAAAGGCACTATAGATTATGGATTATGGTATCCATATGCAGGAAAATTTGACTTAAAGGTCTATACTGATGCAAATTGGGCAGGCAATATTGATGACAGGAGTACAACTCGAGGAGAATTTTTTCTTGGAGGAAAATTAGTATCTTGGAGCAGCAAGAAACGAAGTTGTATCAACAACAGAAGTTGAGTATGTTGCAGCTTACATGAATTGTACCCAAGCAATCTAGATTAAACAAATATAGGAAGGTTTCAACCTAAAGATATCATAACTGGTAATAATTTTCTGTGATAACACCAGTGCTATAAATATTTCAAAGAACCCAGTGTTGCATGCTAGGACGAAGCATATAGAGCTGAAGTATCATTTCCTGAGAGAGAAAGTTCAAAGCAAGGATGTAACACTAGAGCATGTTTCCACTAAAGAACAACTAGCAGATATTTTTACTAAGCCTCTGCCTAAGGCTACATTTGAATATCTTACAGGTAAGTTAGGGGTTGTACCCCTACATGAAGTCAATTAAGAAGATAGGGAAGCCATCAATCCTAGAGCCTATTGAAAATATTGAAGATGGATTGGTGAAGAATGGAGCTACTCTATAGGGGGCCAGCTAATTGCAGATCAGTAAAGCATGGATGAGATCCAGAATGGATTACCTTCACTTTGTCATTGTTGTCAAAGGGGGAGAAGAAATGTATATGATTGATAGCCAGTTACCAACTGAAGATATGAAGATATAGTTGAAGGACAGAATATGATTGGAAAATGTAAACCAGGATTCCTATACCTGTGTATGTGCTTTACTCTAAATCATGACAATCAATTGGTATTGATATTTGTATTTCCATCAATGCCAAAGGGGGAGAATGTTGGCATTGCATGAAGATTGCATTGGAGAAGTATAGTGTTGTCATTGATGTCAATTGCAACTGATAATGAAGCAAGTATTGCTACCGATAATGATGCAGTGAAGATCAATTGGTAAACCTCAACTGGTAACCCTTACTAGTTGAGAAGCAAAACCCTAATCGATGAAGTTTGGAGATTGCTTGTGATGATCTATGACTGAATGATGATTAGCGATGAAGATGCCAGGTAAGCATGTTGCATGTGATGAGTTTTGAAATGGATTTGGCATGTAAGAGATAACCATTTATCTTGGGAATGATCAAATGTATATTATGAAGTGGCAAATGTGTGATGAGTTACAAATTCAATGTGCGGTGATCCAGGAACAGTTGTAGGTGCCTAGAAGAATGTAATGCTGATTGCATGTAATCTAACGGTCAAGATTGAACTGATATGTTTGTAATCTCTATGAGATTTGTAGGGTTTGTGTTGTGTTACCAATTTAATGTATTATCTTATAAGGTCGATGATTTGTTTCAATGAAGTGTTGGCAATTTTGTTAAGTGTGTGAGTGATTGTTACCGAACCAGGAGGTGTGTCTGCGGAATGTTGTGAAGGTAGATAGGAGTGATAAAGGATTTGACTAAGCAAGGAAGTGTTATTTCCAGATCAGTCAAGAACCTATTGTTCTCTAACCATTACAATAGTTAAATCCCTTAACTGAGTAAGCTTTAATAGGGTTTTTGTTGAAATCCTCTAACCAGGTGATCCATTGGCTTATATTTTAAATCCTCCACCGAGGTTACCTTTAATAGGGTATTGCCTTTAACGGGGTATTTGTAGTCAATCCCTAAATCGAGTGGTCCTTAATTGGATCTGTTCCTAACAGGACATTATTGTATAAGCTTCTAACAAGGCTTGGCTCCTAATAGGGCAAATTTCAGAAGAGTTCAAAATACTTGTGGATATTTATCCCCACCATGGTTTTTCCCATTTGGGTTTCCACATGAAAAATCTTTGTGTCAAGTGGTGAATGATTTTATTGATGTGTTTTTTATATGGTTGATTTGAATGACTAGTAAATCTACATAGATATATTTAAATGACAGGAAATGATCTAAAACATGTTTTTATTGGTATTAGTAAAGTGGTTCAAGGTTTTTTCAAATGGTATTTAAGTTTCAAGATCTGTTGCATTGTGTCACTAAGTATTAGGACAACTAGTAAAGTTTAATAGTGCATTTGTAGATTTGTCTGAATGTCTAAACTGGTATACTTTATGAGATGATTCAGAGTTGAAAGTTTGTTTGGTGAAAGTTTAGTTTATTTTCTATCTACTGATTCACCCCCCCCCCCTCTCAATAGTTGACTGGATCTTTATAGTTTCATCATATTATCAGAATAAGGAATTCATGCACTCTTTGGAGGAATAAAATATAATGAGACAAAATAAAATATCTCATATATCTAAATGCATCAAGACAACTAATGTTATGAGATTATTTGTATAATATCTTATCCTATTTTCTTGATGTTTGTTGATATAAGTCTCTCTATATCATGAATTGTCAAAACAAAACAAATAAACAAACAAAAGGACATAAGAAAATATAAATATAATAGAATTTATTTTTTTAAATATTTCATTATTAATTTTTATCTTTATGAACTCTTGCTAGTTATCCTAGTTTCTCTCCTATCCTATAATATATTTATTATTAATAATAATATGAATATGTGTTTTGCCTTAAAAAATTATCTTTATGTAAATTTTAGATATAGAGAGAATAATATATCCCAATCTTTTTAGGAATGGATTTGCCTATAAATGTTGGTAATGGATGATTCTTCCTAAATGGTAGGTAGATTATTTGTTTATGTGTATAGTTGAACTCTACTCAATGATTTAGCATGTGTATGATTTATGTTTCAATTTTATTTCTAAGAATATTTGATTTATATTATTGTGATGCAAGTTTTATTTTGTTTTGACAGATTTAAATTTGAAACATTTTAGATTTATGGAATTCTGTTTTATAGACCACTCATTCTTCTTTTCCATTCACCATTCTTTTAGCTAGTCTTACTCCATTAATTTTAGGTATTGAACATAAATTCCTATGGGTTTAGTGCATATATTTTGCTGAAACAATCATCAATTTATGATCTTGGATTTAATAAGGGCGCATTTTGACTCATCATTTGCTATATAAAATTCATTTCTTTAATAGAAAATCATTTACCATGCTAAATTACATGTATTGCTACAAAGAAGTGTCATCATCATTATAGGAAAATCAACTTTTTTCTTTGCATATAACAAAAACATAGATACTTGTTAGATGACAAAAAAAAAACATAAACATGTGTGATTCCCAACTTGATCATTTTATATTGGAGATACCAATTAAATATTATATTTATTCCATTTAAGATCATGTTGTATATTTTTAAGTCATCATCAAACTTGCCATGTAGGCCCATTTAGATGTGGTCAAACACAATTTAGTGTGTGTTATACTTACTAATGGTATTAAATATTTTGTTACAAAACTTCATATATTATAAAATCAAATTGTCACCAGGGATACAAACTTATTTTACCCAAATAACTATCACTATTTCAATGGACTCACTTACACAACAAATTGGAAGTTTGGAGAAGTTCATCCATAATTTTCTCATATCCATACGATAGCTACCATATTTCCTCAAAATATTGTCAACCAACAATGATGCTAAAAGATTAAATAAAAAAAAGAAAACAATTTCCAAGAACTGCAATGACTCAAAGAGTAAGAAACACAAATTGTTGAGAAGTGTTGTGATTAGTTAGTTATCTATTCTTTTGGAAGATAAAATTTAACAATTTTAGCAAGGATGTCATGTGCATTCGTGTAATTTTGTTGGATGTCACTAAGTTACATAGAATCAAGTTGAGACACACCTTGCCTCTAAAATTGAGGAGCTTACCAGGTTATATTCCATTTTTTTAAGTAAGGCCTTAGTGCAAAATAATTTATCAATATTGTTGTGCAAGTGCCAATACAATAAAACCATATTGATTGGAACTACAAATTATAGACACCAAAAATTATCTTTATTCTAGTCACCAATTCTCTTCAATAATTTAATTGCCTTACTAACATTTCCTCTTTCTTCTAATGTTAATTAAATAATTCTATTATTTAATTAATTGATCATTTCTTTGTTATAGTTAAATACTTTTAATTATTTAATTATCTAATTTTATTATTTTGCAATTGAATAAGTTCTCTAATTTATCCTTCTATTCCCTCTTTTCCCTTTTCAACCAAGTAAAAAGATGAAATGTTTATTTACTTTTACCCACTTACTTGTGAAATTAAATAATTTTATTATTTAATTCTCCCTTTTTCCTCCACCTCTCCACTCTTTTAAGATATCTACCACCTGTCCTTCTTCTTCCAACCTTGCCACTTGCTTTTGGATTCCTTCCAAGCATCTTCCCACTCTCTCCCAATCTTGGGTAAAAGTTCTCCTACGCGATCTTTTATTTACTTTGACTTGCTTGCTCGTGAAATTAAATAATTTTATTATTTAATTCTCTCTTTTTCCTCCACCTCTCCACTCATTTATAGTCTCTACCACTTTTCCTTCTTCTTCCAACCTTGACACTTGTCTTTGGATTGCTTTCAAGCATCTTTCCACTCTCTCCCGATCTTGGATAAAATTTCTCCTCTATGATCTCAACTATCCATCCCTTCTAGGATGAATTCAAACTCAACCATTGATCTATTTGTCTCCCAATCTATAAATTTGAATCTTTTCTTCCATTTATTTTTAACCACTAACTTTGAGAATTTATTTTATCTTCTTGCAAGTTTCTAAGGGCACTTATTCTTATAATTTGGAAGAAGAATCAAGGGCTATGTAGACTTTTAAGGGAGTGCTTATCTTGTTTTCATTTTTTTAATGTTGCTTCATTTGATATTTTGAATGTTACTATGATTGAACTCTCTCATTTCTTACATTCTTCATAGAGTAGTTTGCTTTGACATAGTTTTGAGGAATAGGTCGTGTTCTATTGAAAATTTATGCACTCTAGAATTCAGGTTGCATTTTTGGTGAGCCCGACATGAATCTAACATTTATTATAGAAAATATTACACACTTTCTTGTAATTTCCTTTTCAACCCATGTTGTTCTTTTATTCATAGAAATGTGTACATGCAATATTTTAGAAAATGGCTTCATGAGTTTTTTAGATCTCACATTTAGCTTTTTGAGTCATTTTATGGTTTGAAATTTCATTTAGAATTGAGAAAGTTATTGCTATTTCACTATCATAGCTATAATTGCCCCATCAAATTGCAAATTTCGTTTCAACCCCTATTCTTTTATTCATAGAAAATTTTACATGGATAATTATGGAAAATGTTTTCATGGGTTTTTTAGATCGCACTTTTAACTTTCCAAATCATTTTATGGTTTGAAATTTTGTTTAGAATTGAGAAAGTTCTCGCTAGTTTACAATCGTAATTGTGATTTCTCCATCAAAGGGTATGTAAGCATTTGATTTTGAAACTAATGTGTTTGATCTATGTTTTTCACGGCTCCTAACTAGTTGTGCAACTTGTATCTCATTTGTTGAAGGCCCCTTTGTGAATTATTAAT